>NW_028277075.1:16982500-17252500 GCF_059951505.1 Python bivittatus | reverse complement strand
TACAGCTACCAGAGTCGGTGTGCAAAAATACAAACAGCCACTAAATGGCAGGAAAGAGATAAAGACATTTGCCACCTAGAGGTCATCTGGATTTTTGTAAACCAGATCTGGTAGCCCTAGCCTTATCACAATTAGGGTGGATGAACTTTCTCCCTTTTTTTGTTTTGTTTTGTATCCAGTGAAACAAGTTTTGGCAAAGGAGAATGATGACCCTTTGCTTCATCTTTGTCCAGTCTGTTGTTCTTGCCATCTTTTATTTATTTATTTTCATTATTTTCATTATTTTCATCATTTTCATCATCATCATCATCATCTATGATTATTATTGTATTTTCCTTGTTTTAGTTATTGTGGGACAACCAGAGTCATTGGGAACAGGGCGGCATACCCATTTGTTTAATTAATTTATTAATTACCCATTTGTTTAATTAATTAATAAATAAGAAACAAAAAGAAATTTAAACAAAAAGATATACACAGAAAGGTAGCAATTTGTTATCGACACTTCTTTGGAAGGGAACAGATCACTGTTTATAAATCAATAAGATTTAATTTGAAGTACTTTAGATGTATATGGTGAGTGACTTAAATTGGGCCTATATGGTAGGTTTGTATTGTTAAGGGGGATATGTTGGGCCTAGTTTGACTAGAAAAATACTAATTTTAGATATTTAAGCTGCAGTTCTGTACCCACTCAGCTCTAAGCAAGTTGCACTGAACTAAATGGTGCTTGCTTCTGAGTAGACATGTATGGAATTGCACATAGATTTTGCAGCCTATGTTCAGCCAGTGATGCCTACTGGGTCTCACACTTGTGATTCCATGTTTGACTTTACAAATGTGACTTCCATATTGAACCAGTCTATTGGAAACTCTAGCCCAGTTCTACTGATTTTTTGTTAAGGGCTGTGTAAGAGCTCAGGCAAACTTGTTTTTCTAGATAAGTTGCCCTTTATAGTCTAATTTCCCCAGAACTATGGTTCTACCACTAATTTTTACATCATAGCAGTATGCTTGCATCCTTGCAGGATCAAAAATACTATGGGATTCATGGGAAACTAACTTTACATTTCTTCTTTGTAACAATGCTGAAATATTAACCAATAATGTTTTCCCTCCAATTGTTTATAAAGATAATAGAATAAGACAACATTATTTTGAAATGTTTAACAGTTAATACATTGACTAGATGGGAAAACCCATGCTATAGCTTAATTTACTGTTAACTTCTCAATGGTGTGAGATTAAAGCATGAAATAGTTTTGTGTGAAGAAAATCCCAAGTAATCACCTTGAGCTGTCAGAGAAAAGTCAGAATAGAAATGGAATGAATGAATGAATGAATGAATGGTCCTTGCCATTGCTTTATTTCCATAGCAATCCATAAAGAATTGATCACATTACTTTCATCACTGGAAACATCCCCTGGGAAGAGGTTTATTTCAGGAATGCTCTTGAGGATGAAACATTTATTCTATTTCAACATATTCCTGCATGCCTATGTGTCCTCCAAAATGCTCTTCTGCAAGATTATGTAGGGCCCAGGAGGTGGCTCTGTGAATTTCAGGGGGAAGAACATACAGTATTGTCAATAGTTATCTTCCTTCTTCCTGCCAGTGGGAGTCCTTTGCTAGATTAGAAGTCTTCCATGAACTCAAGGGTCCCTCTGTTGATGTCAAAATGTATGGTGACAAATCTGTCCCTTGATATTTGCAACTCTCTTCTGAAATAGACTCCATGAATACATTAAATACTTGTAGCAAGGAGCAAAACTATCCTTGCTCATTTTTTAAGGACAACAGTGTTGATTTCTAAAATAAATAGCACAGATTATCATTCTTAAGGGTAAATTCAATCTCTCCTACTCCATGTGCAGCTGAGTCTATTGGATAGAACCAAAATATTAGACATAAGATTTCCTATGCTAAGCACTGTGGTTTTGAAATGCAAATATGGTTATGTGAGTAGCTGCTGCTTTTTCATATTTTTTTCATTAAAATTATGTACCTAGAATCAATTCGCCTTTGTGAAGCCAATGAAGGAAAAGGATTTTGCCCCACACAAGCCTACACATATGACATGAAAGCCTCCCTTAAAAAATATGAAGATCTTTGTCAATGTGAAATTAGAATGGAAACTGTTGTTACAATAGCTTTTGTTTATATATGGAAATAGAAAAAAAATCACAAGGTGCAAATAGAAAATCTATAAACACATATGGCAGATATATAGGTTACTCAAAACAAATGCTTAAATGATAGTCTCCGGCTTGGAATTTTGAAAATTCATATGTTGCTCACAGAAAGAAAATAAAAGTGCCATGAGTTATAGGCCGACTAGATGAGTCTAGTTATAGGACTATGCAGATCTCTGAAAAGGTACTTTGCTGAAAGCTTGAGTGAAACACCCCTTCAGTGCAATATTGCAAAGTGAAGCTGTGCTCCACTTCTAACAGTAGAGTGGTTGCATCATTCCTGGATAACTGGGGGTTCCATGCTGCACTGCACAGAAATTCCTGATATCCATGCAAAGTGCCTCATTGAGAGAAACTGCCCTCCCTTGAGCCTTGCCAAGGTGAAACAGTGTGACTCAATCAAGCATTTCATTGCATACATACAGAATTCCTACGGTGGATCCTGTTTGATCTTTGCAAGCCTTGTAATATAAAATAAATATTTCCTGACTTGGATCCCAATTCCAAATCAGTGTTTTATTGTAGACAATGTTGAAGGCTGATTTCAGTAGTATTAAGTTCTGGAAGTTGGGGATTTGATTTCATGGAAAGGTTCACTTCTACAAGCTGTTTTTCCTCATGAAAATTCTATATTCCTAGTCTACAAAATAGCAATTTACTGGGCTGGAGATGAGATTGCTTGATTGTAATAGGGAGTGATGGCTGAAGGTCATGGTGCAGACATCTGAAAAGGCAATATGGAATGCCACAGAAACCTGCAGACCCTGGGTTGTCCATATGTGTTCTTATGGAAAATGGAATAACATTAAAATATTAGAAAATTCTTGCCAGATCAAGTCAAGGGCTCTTCTATCCCAGTATTCTGTGTCTCACCATGACCAGTTGGGTACATTCAAGAGATTTACAATGATGTTTGTGAGTGGGATACACTTTATATTTAAGGTCTGTTACCTGTGGTTCAGAAGGTAGCACTCTGCCAACAAACATAACAGCTTCTGATAGTCTCCATGAAGCTGTCTAGTCCTCTTTTAAAGCTGATAACTATCGCTACATGTGATGGCAGCAAACTCCTTTTCTCAGCCCTTAATCTCCCACATTACTGTGGCTTGAGCTCCTACTTTATTGTCCTTCAGGAGGGCAGGCAAAACTGCCCTATTTCTCAGGGCCTTTGGAGTCTAAGTTACCAGTTTTAGGGTTGCCCTAATAGTGAAGATGCAGGATGTTTGTTTCAGTTTTACTTTTCATTTTCATGTTTAACTCATTTGAATGAGTTAAAGTTGGAGTTTTTTAAAGTGATATTGCTTTATTGTATATGTTATTACGGTGAGTCACCAAGTGTTGTATGAATATGGAGGAATATAAATATTGTATTAACTAGCTCACTAAATACTCTCTCTGGGAGAGGGTAAAAATTCTCTATATCATGCAGGATTTTAAATACCTCTGTCATACCTCTCCTTAAAAAGTCACTGCAGTCTTTCCTTTTAGGGGAGCTGCTCTAGCTTGCTAATCCTCTTTGAGCTGACTGCCAATTCTCTCTCCCTTCCTTTGCCTTCAGTCTTTTCCTCATCTTTGGTTTCTCTGGCTTAAATAAATTTGCCTTAGGATCTTCAAGAGCAGCGACAACAACACACTTCTCTTGCTGCTTCTCTTGGGTGGATATTTGCTGACTCAGTTCTTTCATATTCAGCACTTTCTTCCATCGATTGATAAGAGACACTGCTTGCACTGCCGGAGTACTGAGTCGCAGACACTGAGCACAACAGAGACACTTTGGCGGCAGCAGGAAGTGTACTACACCTAAAGTAGGGCAGAACCTAAATTCAATACTGCAATAGTGTAATCTGTTCATTCGACTCTAAAATAATTTCAACATAACAGCAATTCTGGGTGAAAATGCTAATAAAATAAGGATCTTTTAAAAAAAATCTTACACACAAGATAAAAGGAGGCTGACTGAATGGTTGGTGAACTTTGCTTCTTTTTGGAGAAAGCTGCTTAGGTAAGGAATATTATGGCCTGGCAAAGGAATATAGCATAGCTTTAGTGTAAGAGTGCGGCAAGTCACACAAAAGGATAGAAGAGATCACATCTAGTGAGAAAGGAGAAGGTGTCTATTTTATAATATTACTTACATTTCTCTTTTTTTTAAGGGGGTGGGGAGTGGCCAAATGCACATTTAAAAAAAATATAAGTAATAAACCCCAGTTTATCCACTTAAATCTTATATTTTTTTAAAATGTGCATTTGGCCACTCCCCACCCCCTTAAATCTTACATTTCTCTTTTTTTTTAAGGGGGTGGGGAGTGGCCAAATGCACATTTTAAAAAAATATAAGATTTAAGTGGATAAACTGGGGTCAAACGATAACATGTATGAGAGGGCTGAAGACTACAGCTAGATAATACTGGCATGCTAATAAGGAAGCACTATATCTCTGGCTATTTCCTCATATTAATTACTTCCAATTATTGAGAAGGGCCTCATGCAAGTGAATACATGTATATCACAGAGTGGAACCCCAGCAGCCTGTGCCTCTTTCTACACAATTCATGATCAGAACCCCTTTTTTCTGGTTATATGAAAGTGACTATTGTCTGTGTAAAAAATAGGATTTATGCAGTTGTTCCAAATTGCTACATTGGAAAAATAAAGCTTAGATTGAGACAGTTTAGAATTATTACTGTAGACATTTTACAAATATTAATGTAATGGTAGAGAATATATCAGCTCAGGGTTAAGTCTTATATCTTAAACTTCAACATTATACTACAGAATAGTTATTACAGTCTATCTACAACTTTTACTAGGCAGATATGGTAGGAGGAGAGTTATGTTAGTCTACAGCAGCTAAAAATTAGGAAGAATCTGGCAGCGCCTTTTCAGACTTTTAATAAAATTTCTTAGTGCAAAAAAGTGTTATCAGATGCCTTCTGATTCTTACCAGATAGCCCGTTGGGGCAGATTAATTAGGTGTTAACTATCTACATGCATGAGAGCCAGTTTGGTGTAGTGGTTAAGGTATCAGGCTAGAAACCAAGAGACTGTAATCAATAGTCCTGCCCGGATGACTCTGGGCCGGTCATTCTCTCTCAGCCCTAGGAAGAAGGCAATGACAAACCAGTTCCAAAAATGCTGGCAAGAAAACTGCAAGGACTTGTTCAGGCAGTCTCTAGGAGTCAAGATTGACTGGAAGGCACAAAAAAATATCATCTAAATGTATATGCAGATATAATGTGTGTGTCATGTCTAATTAATTAATATTAAGGGGGTGGGAAGAGAAATATGCTATTACGAGTTTAAAGAATCTGAGACTCCAAGCCAACATTTTGTGTGCAACAGCCAGGACTGTGCCTACCTCCCCCAGTAAAAGAACTTGAATTTTATAATTAAAGTAGGAACTGATTTCAGAGTTCTACTCCTTTTTAGATCATGTGGCAGGATTTCAGCTTTGTTTCTCCAGCAACATATGAGCTGCTAGAGTACTGTGTGCAGTGTCTATTAGCACACACCTAGCCTTTTGTCCTGTGGCCAGCCCCCGTAGATCACATTAGAGATGGACCAATAAAGAAGATACAAAGCATATTAAAGACCAAGATCTTCATCTTGATTTGAGCTTAGAAATAGAATAAAAGCTGATAAAATGACAATGCATGAAGAGGGGGAGGTACTATAGCTATAGCCTTGAGTTTCTTCAGTGTTCTTGCTGAAATATGATGTGGATCCTTTAAGTTGCTCACAAAGCAACTCTACATCTTTGATAGGAATGTGAGAGCTCTAAATAATTCAGAGATTTTCCTCAAGTTTACAGAGTGCAAGTTTTTTTGGTTTCTTGTTTTGCAGTGACTTCAGATCACCACCTTTTAATTATTAGAAAGGGAAGGCTGTTGATGTTTCCACAGGATTTAGAAGGAGAAATGCAATGTCAGATCTTCCACTCTGAAGATAGAACTTTCTCTCTGATTTTTGGCAGGGAAATCTGAAAAATCCTATTGTACTGGGACTGGGCAACATAACTACAACCTTAATGCTGTTCTTCCATTATAGCCTGACAATGAATTTCCTTTTGGCATACAAAGTATCTTCCCTATATCACAACAATTTTTTTAAAAAAAATGTAATAGACATGATTTTATTTTATTCTTGCTATGTAATGCTAGTCCTACTGTAATGCTCCTGTCAGTTCTGGTGCACTAGTCAATTAAAAAACTGTTACAAGTGACAGAAGTCATCTTGTCACTTTGTTTCATAAAACTGACAGCTTTGGGAATTCAGTACATAATAAAAGTTAAGCATTTCTGCTTCCTAAATTCATTTATATATATCCTTAAAAGTAAATGCCAGTTCTTTTCTACATACTGTTTTGCAGCATCTGTTTACATACTATGAAGTTTTGAAGTGTTTCCCATAGGGAAAAATTAGGGAATTAAGTATGGATTACGGAATAAAACATGATATAAACAGAGCAGAATCTTTTCATTGTTTTAAAAGCACCTCAATGACTGATAGCAAAGGAAGAAGGGAAAGATGTGAGAAGAACACAGCAAAAATTTAAGAATCAGCTTTCATATTCTTACACAATAAGTTACCACAATAAGAGGATAGAATACTTGCTGCACACAGTGGCATTGTCATGGAGAAATATTGTACGCTGAGAACTATTATTTAGTTAATTAATATTCATATAGGAGTACATATGCCTTTTTTAAAACAAACATTTTCCCAAGACATTTTACATGAACCTCTATGTAGTGGGTTAAAGGACTGCAAACTAGTTGGTGAGTTTTGTATGAATTCATACTTTTGAATAACTTTTTCTTCTTTTAGTGAGATGTGGGAGGTGGGATCTAGTCTGAGAGAGACAGTTAAAAGCTTCTGTTTCCCAGTTGGCATTGGCTTCAGGTCCTCAAGGTTACAAGAAGTAAAGGAGCCAGTTTCCTGCCGGGGCCTGAGACTCAGGTGCTTTGCCCAGAAGTCTTTGGAAAAGTAAAACCAGTAAAATAAATATAAGAAGCAGCATAGGGGGGCGGGGGTATTTGTATAGTATCATCTTTGCTCACATTTTTGGTTTCTCTGTTGCCAGACTTTTGGTAGCAGCTTGGACTTTAAGCAGTTAATCCAGATAACAAATGTCTCTGAGTTCTGATAACCTAGATTTATTTAGAAAGAGGTTAATGTAACAACATAAGAATCCCAGTAAAAACTTTACTTTCAAATGAGAAACCTATATGTAGGCCCTCTCACTAATAAACTTCTGATGGTTTTGAAAGACCAAGCTTTTCTGGAGGGCTTTTATGGAATTAGTGTGGTCATTACCACTTGGATGCCTATTATTAGGCATTATAATGATAATTATTGTTATTGTTGAGTATTGTATTAGATTATTGTACTAGAGTATTGTACTATTAATTTTTTATTATATTGCAAAAGTTTTAAATTGTATTTTAGTACATGTAAACTGCCAGGAGTCTAAAAGATTTGCCAGCAAATACATTTAATAATTAAATATATAGACAAATTAGAGCAGGAGAGTTCATCTTCTCTTGCACACTTGGAATGTGATAGAGTGGGGGCTTTTATGAAGGAAGATAGTTGAAGGTTGATTGTTCTGAAACGAGCTATTTGATCCTTATCAATCTGAGAACCAACTCTCACATCCATTTTGCTAGCTCTAGGCCTCCTATAACTTGGTTTGGTTATCTTGTTCTCTAACTATTCATTCTTATATATTTATCAAAATAGTAATCCCTTATTTATTGTTATTCCAGCGTTAGGCTTATGTTAGCTCCACACAAGCGAAAACTGCTTGGGCCTAGTCACTCTTGTTAAAGGGGAAACTGGAGCCACCTGGGAAAAGGTAAACTCCTATTCTGCCCCATCCAAATTCCTAAGAAACATGAGATTAGGTGGTCATTTTAACTACGTACAAGAACATTACCAGCCTTAGGTGGAACTCTTTTACTTGGGTAGGTAACATCTTCAGTGCCATCAACATCTTTCTAGATAACATGTTCAGTAGTCAACATCTTCTGAGCACTGAAGATGTTACCTAGTTGGATAATGAAATGGCTACAAGAAAACAACCAACCAAGTTCAGAGAACCCTAATGACTCTACAGGTTAAGGAGGACTAAGAAATTAGAAAATAATTCTTCAATGTGCCCCCAGATAGTATTTACCATAGAGTTTTTGAAGAAAAATATGAAACTGCTGATAATATATATAATGTTGCTAAAATCAGATCCAAAGAATACCAGATGTTCAAGCTGGCTTTAGAAAATGTTGAGGAACATGAGACATTATTGCTGATGCATGGTGGATAACTGAGAAAGCTAAAGAATGCCAAAAAGAAGCCAGTATGTGCTTCATTGATTATAGAAACGCCTTCAATTATGTTGATCACATCAAGCTGGGGATTGTGCTTATTATAAATGGGAATCCCAGAATATCTCATTGCCCTCATGAGAAATTTGTACACAGTTCAGGAAGCTTCAGAACAGACTGAACATGACAAAACAGACTGGTTCCAGATTGGCAAAGGAGTGAGACAAGGCTGTATACTCTCCCCTTATTTATTTAACCTATATGCTGAATATATATATAGGGAAGTTGGTTTGGATGAAGATGTGTGGTTGTAAAATTGGAAGAAGAAATATCAGTAATTGTGCTATGATGATGACACTACTCTGATAGCCAAAAATGCAAAGGATCTGCAAGCTCTTGTAATAAAAGTCAAGGAGCACAGTGAAAAAATCGAACTAAAATTAAATATACTGTAAAGGGGACCAAACTAATGTCAACAGGTAGAACAATCAGAATTGATAATGAAGATATTGAACTGGTGGGTAGCTTCTGTTTTTTAGGATCAACTATCAATAGTAAAGGAACAAGCAATCAAGAAATATGCTGCAGACTACCACTTGGTAGAGCAGCCATGAAGGCCTTGGAAGAAATAGTCAAATCCCATGATGTGTCTATACCTACAAAGATCAGAATCATGCAAGCAACGGTGCTCCCGGGGATATTCTATGGAAGTGAAAGTTGGACTTTGAAGAAGCAGGATAGGAAGAGTATTGATGCTTTTGAACTTTGGTGTTGGAAAATACTTTGGACAGACAAGAAAACAAACAAATGGATCATTGAACAAATCAACCCAGAGTTCTCACTTGAGGCACAAATAACCAGACACAAATTATCCTACTTCGGGCACATTATGCAAAGACCTAACTCTCTGGAGAATGTGATAATTTAGGACAGATGGAAGGAAAGAGAAGATGACTAGCAGCAAGGTAAATAGACTTGGTTACAGTGGTGATGAGTACACCATTGGAAGACCTGAAAGACCAGGTTAGGGACACATCGTCATGGAGAAAATCTATGTGATCACTAAGAGTTGATAATGACTTGATGATGTATAATCAATCAATCAATCAATTAAAGGATTGAAAGATAGCCAATATAAAGTAATTAGAAGCACAAAGTTTGAAAACTGACACCATAAGAACAAAAGAACATACTAATTTCTTCATTTTGATTTTCTGGAGATATTTCTGCACAATCCTTTTTGATCCTCTCTACCTACGAGTGTGAAGTTTCCCAAAGCCTTACAGTGAAATGTAGTTGATATGCCTATGACAATTTATTGCTAATGAAGAAATGGGAGTACTAAATTAGAGTAATATATTGAATTAGGGTCAATAAATTGAATCCACAACGGGTGATTGAACAATGGGTGATTTTTATGCTCAGCTGAGTGCTGTTCTGCCTATTCTAGAGGGAGGTGCCACTTTCAGATATGTAGTCTGAGGAAGTTCATGGGGCTATCTTTGGGTTACAGCTGGTTTTCATGGACTGTAATTCATTTCATCCGCATTGACTGGTATAGTTAAACTTTTATTAGAACTAGAAAAGCTATGTTTAAATTACCAATGACCTGGCAACCTTCCATTTTGCGCTGTTTTTTCCCCTGCGCTTCCATGGTACAGAATACTATATCCCAGATGTACCCAGAAACTTTAGTTGATTCAGTATATAGCTGTGAGAATGCTTACTGAGACTGAGCAACATGCTTCGCCATCTCCATGAGTTCCCAGGCCATTTTTGCCCCTAATTCAAGATTTTTGCTTTCACTTTTAAAGGCCTTCATGCCTTGGAATCAGAATATTGGTAGGACAACCTCTCTACAAATGTTCGAGGTTAAACATTAAGATTTTTCAAATACCATCTGCAAATAGCATCACAAATGAAGGGGAAAGGTGGCTTTAGAAGACAGCTTCACAAAAAGAAGCTCTTGTGTTAAGTATGTACCTCTTCACCAAGCAAAGATGTGTCATTTTTAAGATTTTCAAATCTGTTTTACCTTTAAGGTGTTGTTCTTTTACACATATTAAATTATGTTATTTCTTGTTATGATGTACCCTGGAAACTCTGTCACAACACAGTCTGTGAGTTGAAGGGTAGAGAAACTTTTAATGGCTATACAATATATATCTGGTGACTGAAAAGGACAAAAGTAGTGACACGATGATGTAACTAGAGAAATGAGAAATTTTATTTGATTTTCTACTAAAAGTCAGCAGAAAATTGTCCTGCTGTCTAGGAAGGCTTGGGGAGGCCACAAACATAATGCTATAAATAATGCAGATATGAACAACTACTTTGAGCTCATTGGTTCTTACTGTGGATAGCCAGAAGACTATGGGAAGCTAAGATACACATTGCGAGCACAATAGGCTTCTTATCTTGATGCTCTCCAGGAACCGCCTGCTGTTTCAGAACCAGAGCTAGTATTTAGCCTTCATGATATCCTTGATGTCTATGAATTTGCTGTATCTTATTTTAAAGCCAACTAATGTGGCAGAGAATCTATTAACAGGTGTACTTCATTTTATCTGTCCTGGAAACCTACTGGAGCTGACTCCTAGTAACTTCATGGCCATACCCATGCAGTTTGCTCAGCAACGGTATGGAGGTTGTTTGCCATTACTTTCTTCCAGGATTTTTTCTTTGAGTTCTCAGTCTAGTCTTCAGCCCTGGAATTTCATGATCCCCAAACCAGAGCCAGTCTGGTGTAGGGGTTAAGGCAGCAGACTAGAAACCAGGAGACTGGGAGTTCTAGTCCCTCCTTAGGCACAAATCCAGCTGGGTGACCTTGGGCCAGTCACTCTCTCTTAGCCACAGGAAGCAGGCAATGGCAAAGCACTTCTGAAACCTTGCTGAGAAAACTGCAGGGACTTGTCCAGGCAGTTGCTGGGAGTCACGAAAGCACAAGAAAGAAAGAAAGAAAGAAAGAAAGAAAGAAAGAAAGAAAGAAAGAAAGAAAGAAAGAATGAAAGAAAGTAAGAAAGAAAGAAAGGAAGGAAGGAAGGATGGAAGGATGGAAGGAAGGAAGGAAGGAAGGAAGGAAGGAAGGAAGGAAGGAAGGAAGGAAGGAAGGAGGAAAGAAAGAAAGAAAGAAAGAAAGAAAGAAAGAAAGAAAGAAAGAAAGAAAGAAAGAAAGAAAGAAAGAAAGAAAGAAAGAAAGAAAGAAAGACCCAGTTACTCATCAGGCCCATCTCTGCTTAGCTACTGAGCCCAAGGAAGGTTTCCCAGCTGTTGTCATTTGCTGGTATGATTTTTCTCCCAAACTATAAACATTCAAAATACTGTAATCTTTCCTCATGGAGGAGCTGCTTCAGTAGCCTGATGATTTTTTTACTACTGTTTACTGCATTTTGTTCATGATATCCTTTTTCAGATGTGGAGATCAAAATCACGGTATATAGGCTCCAATATGGTTTCCAAGAATATGCACTCTGATCTTTAACATTTTGCATAGCTTTGGTTTTGCAACTAATATTTTAGTTCAGAATCTTCTCATCCATGTTTCATGAAAGAATTCCGTGAAAGAGAATTCTGAACCAAAATCTTTAATGGGAAAGATATGATTGTAGAGTGAATTTCTACTTAATAATATGAGCTGGAAATATAAAATTACCAGCCATTATACAATGAAGAGATAGAACTGATGTCCTTTACTTTCTTTTTTTGTTCTTCTGCAGTAAAACTCAGGGTCATATACATGAACTGAATGTCAGAAGATTAAAGGGGTGAGTTACCTATTCAGGAATTCAGTGCTTAATTAACCTGTAGTATTCATGTGTTTTTGTGCTGGCGGCTTGTATGGTTGAACTCAGATTAAACTGAATAGCTGAGAGAACACATCCCCATGCTAAGACAGAGAAAAGGTTGGATTTCACTGCTTCCAACATAGATTAATTTATCATTTCTTTATTATAACTTTGACCTGTTTTAATGGTTTTGTCAGGAAACGAAACATCTAGACTACTTTTTTGTCCTTCACAAGAGACACATTCATATTCTGTGTACCAGATATCACTGAACAATTAAGCTCTACAGTTATGCTAAATCTTGTTCATGGAGATGCTTTTTATGTGCTTATGTATTTTCACCTGGACACAGTAAAACTATGAAGACAGAAGAAAAATCTTGTGTGTAGTCAAAGGAGTCTGTTTCTCCCATTTAAATAGGCATGACAAAACAAGATGGGGCACACATAAAAGAAAACTACTTTGAATTATATAATATTTCTTGAAAATGTAGCAATATTCCACAACCCCAGCTTGCAGAAAGGTAACCTGTCAAGATAAAGTTCAGTCTATTTAAAAAAAAAAAAAAACTATTCCCAATGATTTAGCTTCCCACATGCACCTGATTTATTCTTCTTTCAAACAAATACATTCCAATTTAGGTTTGAAGCTGATATTAGAGCACTACGTTGCTATGTTTATTGAAGCATTTGGATTCTTTACCAAGTACTTGTCTATCAAATAAGAAAAGCTCTCTGATCAAAATGTCAGGTATATGAAGTTTATAATTAAATACAACTACCAAACTCCCACTCAATTCTGATTAACTAATGAAGAAAGGGGAGGGGAGGAAATCTGTTTTCTATCATATGATGTAAATACTACAGCAGCCAGCAAGAATACATATTGTCATATTTTTAGAGGTTTATTAGTAAAATTTTAGATAAGGTTAATTTGTTGGTCATAGATGTTTGCATATATATTTAGTAATAAAATAATGGTGACATAGTTTGTCATGCATTTCTCTTGCATAAGCCTTCTATTGATACTTCTATGCTTCATTAAATAGTAAGCTGCCAAAATAAATACAGCAGTACACATCTTGTCATCAGTTTGACAAGGTTTAAAGGTTGAAATATTTATTTTTCATCAAAATTATATGTATTTGTCTCCTTTTCATGCCACTTCTCTTCTAGGTTTTTGGACCTGGTGTAATATTAATTAAGAAACTGACAATATAGTTTTAATCTTTAAAAGCATTCTTGCAAACTGTTCTTTCTTCACATGATGGAACTTGACATATGTGTAGTACTGAGTGTCTTTTAAATAGAAATATGTCATTATTGTCAAACCACTGACATTTCCCATCACTTATGTTATGAAATCTAGATCCAAATTTATATTGCACTTATCTACTGTGTGTAGATGCCATTTTATGCCATTTAACCCATGTGTCCTTTCTGCATTCGGTCCCTGTGTGTATTATTCATGATCCTTCCCTGGCAGTTGTCAAGAAGAGCATATGGCAGACAGCTGAGTGGCAGACTGAAGAAACAGAACAGGAAGACAGGAAGTTTTTTAGGTCCAGTCAGACCTTACCAGATCCTCAAGAGCTCCAAAAGGCACAGCTACAAAGCTCAGAGACAGACTCATATTTGGGCAGAGATAAACCCATTGAGAAAATAGTGAAACCTAATTTTTTAGGCATCTCATTCCCACTGCATTCACTGTACTTTTAGGTTTACTCCAGGTTTCAATATAACAATGTAGAGAGAAACAGTCTTACATTGATCCATTAAAATGTATTCATTTATTTGTTTGTTTGTTTGTTTCTTTATTAGAGTTGTGTGGCTGCCCATCTTAGAGCACAACTCAGGGTGGCTCACAATAATAAAACCAAAAAAAAAAAAAAAAAAGGAACTCAATAAAAGAAAACATTAAAAAAAAAAAACCTCATCCCTTCAGCCATCCGGCTGAGATGCTCCCAACAAATCAGTGCCTAGGAGAAGAGCCAGCTCTTCATGGCCTTCTGGAAAGCTAAGAGCTTGGGGGCTTGCTGGATCACAAAGGAAAGTGGGTTCTGCAGGGTGGTGACCACTATGGAAAAGCCATGTTTCCTACTAGAGGGCACCTTTTAAGGGTAGGAATTTGAGCAGGCAGATACCCTCATGGAGAGGTGGTCCTGCAAATAACCTGGCCCCATGCCATGTAGGGCTTTAAAGATGATAACCAGCACCTTGAATTGCACCCAGAAAGAAATTGGGAAGCAGAGCAACAACAGTATGATATGGACAAGGGATGCCTAATACTACTGTATATGTGTTGTCACATTCTGGACCAGTTTTGACAAATATTCGTTTGTTACACACATATTAACAACTATCTTGCTACCAGCATTTACATATCTTAAAATTTCTTTAGCTATTTTACCATCTTAAGTAAACACCCTTCTAAAAGTACACACATTCATCTACTTGCCTTAGTTTTCTACTACTTATGTGTAACATGCATTTTTCAGATCCATTTTCTTATTGCATCATACAGCCTTTCTAATATTCACTGCAAATTGTTTGGGTCCTGTGCCAATAACAGTGTTGTCAAAGTACATAAACATTCATGCCCCACCCAAATATCTCTAGCATCACCAGCAGCATTCCTTATACATTTATCCAAAAATACATAGAACAACCAAAAGGAGATTAAACATATTAGTCTTACTCCCTGCTCAGAATGAACATTGACTAAATGTTTCACTTCTTCTCATGCATGTTTTACTAATTTCATATACCACTTTTACCACATTCAACAACCAATTTTTACATTCATGAAAAAAGTTTCATGATTCAGTTCTGTTCCCTTTATCATGTACTTAACTCTAATTCAACAAACATATGTAAGTTTTTCCCCCAAATTCATACATTTCTCCCTGACCTGCTGAAGAACAAAAATCTTATCTGCACAACCCATGTCCCAGTGAGATCTGCAGGAGGAGGTAGTGTGAAAAAATCAAGATAGAAGGCAGGACCATGAGTTTGAAGCCCTATCCCTTATGAATGTGGATCACCTCTGCCATGCCCTGCATAAAACTGACTAAATTGTCACTTCTTATTCCCTTACCATGCTAAACAGCTTCTCATATACCCTTCATAAACGAATCTGCTTGTTATTTTTAAATTCAGCCTTGCCTTTGGGGAAGACAGCAATAACACATTCTTCCAGTAATCAGGCACAGATGAAGAACACAGGCCAGTTGCACAGCCACTTTTTCAGCAAACCACATCCCTATTCTAGCATTTTTCTAGGGTACAATTAACACATGAAAACTTTTTAAACATTTTAACAGGATTTATTACTTTTTTCTCATTTTTTTCCCAAGGACACTACCGTTTACAGGATTTCATTTCAATTGATTGATTTTCAACAAATCAATCTCAATCTCATGGTGAACTCAACAGTTCTCCTTCTGATATTCCCTCACTTCAGTTTCATCCCAAATCATTTCATCATTTCCATTTTTATTTCTGTTCTCTCCATTATAAGCTTCTTGTTTAACCTACAGTATTTCACCTGCTTATAAACCCCTTCTATCTTCTTCAGAATCACTCAGCATTTTCTCTACTTTTTAAAATCTTACGTGTTCTTTGCTATCTTTGCCTACATTTTTTGCAACTATCTTTTTCTCTGTATGTAGATTATGGAATAGCGCTTTCTCATCATTCTTTGCAGCAGTGGATAAAAATGAAGAGGAAAAAGAACATGCATTTTTTTTTTAATCCATGGCCTCTTTCACTTCATCATTCCACTAAGTGTCCTTTTTCATACATTCCAACAGTAAAACTCCAGACATTCCTGTGGCACTTAGTAACATAATTCTTTTCACTCTAATTCAGATGGCTTCCACATAATCTTTCCTAATCTTCCCAATTATTCTGCTGAGAGACTAATCTATTCCATCATCTGTAACAATCTGTTAATCTACCTTTCAATACTTTTCTGTGCATGACTTGTACTTTCATTCTGCTTCACTCCAGTTTCTTTCAATTTTCTTTTCTTCCATGTCCATTTTTTTTTGAAGATCCATTACTGACATTACCTGTACCAAAAAACTGTTTGCCCCATTCAGAAACTCTTAACATTCTTTTGCATCCTTTACTAATTCTCTTAATCTTTCATCAGAAATAACCAGATCAGTCTGCTTTTAGATTCCTTCTTTTGCTTTGTGTACACATGAATACATTTATGCTTAAACCTCATATTCAAAAGAAGCACATCTTTTTCTAAGCAATACTTATGAACAGTCATTTCTTATTCATGTTTGGGTCTCCAAATGACCCAATCGTATTTTCTGTACTCTCTCATTTCACTCCCATCCACCCATTCATAGCCATCAGACAGAATAGCATTTTTCTGGATTGTACTCATTCAGAATGTTACACAATTTTTCCTATCTTTAGTTCTTTCATGATTGTTGCTGACTGGAGTGTAACATGCATCTATCACTCTCTTATGAATTCCTACTTTTATATGTGTCCACAGCAATCTACATGACATTAATTCATATTTGCATACATTTTAGCCCTTTCATTCATAATTAAATCTAAAATTTCACCTCCCATCGTGTATTTATTAACTTTGCTACCCAAGATCAGATAACCTCCATTAAGACTTATGAGTCCTTCCCCTTTCTCTTAGTTTCACTTTCTTCCTTCCATATTCTTCACTATATAATTTTCTCACTTTCCAAATCTTAACCTTTCATTTTCCATGGTCATTATTCATGGACATAAATATTGACTTCCACTGCCCATGGCTTTCATCAATTGAAAATTTCATATAATGCTTTTTAGTAAAGATTAAAAAATGGAAACAATAACAGCCTTAATCATATCCATGCCACATGCAGCATTCCCTGCTCATTATAAAGGCACAACATTGGTTAGTTTTGCTACATTCTGGCCAGAATGCTGTAAGCACAACCAAAGATCAATTTAACCTCCTGTGCAAGCTAGGATCTCTACACTATAGATTATCTTTCAAGCCAATATACTGTTGCCTGAATCTGACCACTACATGGAGTTGTACTAACACTCTCAAGATTCTGGTGCTGGTTGTACATTGTTCATTCTTTCTATTTTTCTGTGTATATGTTGTTTTAAATGATAAGCAACATTGAATTATGTTTTTAAACAGTAAGGAAGCATATAGATCACATACATAATTGTATGTTGTACAGATTCCTGCAGGACTGAGATGTTATAAACTTTGCTGAACAAGCAAACACATAGATATCAAGGTTTTATACCAGGTACACCCGTGGCCAAAAGTTTTGAGAATGACACAAAGATTAATTCTCACAAGGTCTGCTGCTCCAGTGTTGGAAGATCTTTGTGCAGATGTTACGATGGTATACTGAAGTATAAGTACGAGCATTTGCATAAGTGTCAAAGGCTTTTATTGACAGTTACATTAAGTTTATGCAAAGAGTCAATATTTGCAGTATTGACCCTTCTTTTTCAAGACCTCTGCAATTCTCCCTGGCATTCTGTTAATCAACTTCTTGGCCACATCCTGACTGATGGCAGCCCATTCTTGCATAATCAATGCTTGGAGTTTGTCAGAATTTGTGGGCTTTTATTTGTTCACCCACCTCTTGAGGATTGACCACAAGTTCTCAATGGGATTAAGGCCTGGGGAATTTCCTGGCCATGGACCCAAAATCTCAATGTTGTGGTCCCCAAGCCACTTAGTTATCACTTTTGCCTTATGGCAGGTGCTCCATCATGCTGGAAAAGGCATTGTTTGTCACCAAACTGTTCTTGGATGGTTGGGAGAAGGTGCTCTTGGAGGATGTTTTCGTACCATTCTTTATTCCTGGCTGTGTTCCTAGGCAAAATTGTGATTGAGCCCACTCCCTTGGCTGAGAAGCAACCCCACACATGAATGGTTTCAGGATGCTTTACTGTTGGCATGACACAGGACCGATGGTAGAGCTCACCTTTTCTTCTATGGACAAGGTTTGTTCCGGATGCCCCAAACAATCGAAAAGGGGATTCATCAGAGAAAATGACTTTATCCCAGTCCTCAGCAGTCCAATCCCTGTACCTTTTGCAGAATGTCAGTCTGTCCCTGATGTTTTTCCTGGAGAGAAGTGGCTTCTTTGCTGCCCTTCTTGACAACAGGCCATCCTCCAAAAGTCTTTGCCTCACTGTGCATGCAGATGCACTCACACCTGCCTGCTGCCATTCCTGAGCAAGTTCTGCACTGGTGGTGCCCCGATCCCACAGCTGAATCACCTTTAGGAGACGGTCCAGGCACTTACTGGACTTTCTTGGGCACCCTGAAGCCTTCTTCACAACAATTGAACCTCTCTCCTTGACGTTCTTGATGATCCAATAAATGGTTGATGTAGGTGCAATCTTAGTAGCAGCAATATCCTTGCCTGTGAATCCCTTTTTGTGCAAAGCAATGATGGCTGCATGTGTTTCCTTGCAGGTAACCATGGTGAACAGAGGAAGAACAATGATTTCAAGCACCATCCTCCTTTTAAGGCTTCCAGTCTGTTATTCTAACTCACTCAGCATGACAGAGTGGTCTCCAACCTTGTCCTGGTCAACACTGACACTTGTGTTAATGAGGAAATCATTGACATGATGTCAGCTGCTCCTGTTGTGGCAGGGCTGAAATGCAGTGGAAATGTTTTTTGGGGATTAAGTTCATTTTCATGGCAAAGAGGGACTTTGCAATTAATTGCAGTTGATCTGACCACTCTTCATAACATCCTGGAGTATATGCACATTGCCATCTTCCACACTGGAGCAGCAGACCTTGTGAGAATTAATCTTTGTGTCATTCTCAAAACTTTTGGCCATGGGTGTACATCAATTAACTTCCCTGTCCATTCTTCAGTTCCAAGGAGATTCAAGGTAAGTACATATATTGCAGAGAACTAGAAAGACATATATAAAAGAAATTCTCCATATAAGAACATCCAGGAATCCTGCCCTTTATCTTTGTTAGTTTTCCTCCTGTCGTTTTTAATTCAACAGCTGTGTGGCTACTTGTTTTCCTGGCCTTAAGGGTTTTTACCATCTGTCTCTTGTTTACAAAATGACTTTCTCTGGCAAGAGAATCAGAGATTCCTGCTTTATCTCCTTCAACCCTTACAATAGGCATGTGTTTTATCATAAAACTTGTGATCAACTGAGAAATAATTATAACAGCAAGCATTCAGAGGAAAGCTGGGAAAATAACCCCTGGCCTGCTGGCCTTCTTTGCAGAACCAGGAGCGTTGAAGTTTTGCCCAGCTGAAGTCTGACTGCAGAGATGTTATCATCTGCTCCCTGAGCCTTACAAGAATGCAGCTCTGAAGTGTAAAGATTGCTGTTGAAGAGGCAACTTCCATGGGGACTGATGCTTTGGGAGCCTGTTATGGTGGCTCCTTGGGTGTGATAGCCTGCTTGGGAAAGACTTGGAGCTCTAATAGGGAGGAGGAGTTGCTTTATTTGCTGGTTGTATTCATTTTGGCTTGGTGTAAGAAATGTCAGTGAGATTGTAGGGAATGGAATTTGATCTGAAAGTAAATATTGATGCAGTAACTGGCAGGAAAGATATTGTGAGACACTGCAATGTGGTTGTAATAAGGAAAGGAGGGTAGGCTATGGATTCCCCTCCCTTTGTTTCTTTTTGTAGTCTAACCAACAAAGTCAAGGAGACAATGGTGGTGGGGGTTATCTCCAACCTCAAGGTCCTGCTTTTTAATGTCAGGTAAGTTCCTGGATAAAAGTTCTGATCTAGAAACTTGGCTACGAGAGTTTTACCAGGTGACTCTGTCTACCAGATTACTCTAAGATGCAACCAGCTACAGAGGTCAGGGAGGCAGGATGGCTCTGTCTGACAGTCTACCACCTTCAATTATTGCTATATCTGGATGGTCAGAGCAGTGTAGGGGTATTGTTACAATAGCCCAGTGTCTACCCAGTGTCTGCGGCACAATAGTCTCTGTTCCTGAACCAGCTGAACTGATCCTTAGTGTGGCAGTGTATTACTCTAGTTTTCTTTCCTAAGGGATTTCAATGTCCACACTGAAGTTGGTCAGTCAGGAGTGGCTACCATGTAATACTGGAGCTATCTTAGTAGGTATCTGGCTCTATATGTTGAAGCAGAACGCATGCTGGATTTGGTATTCTTTTCAGCTGGAGCTGATCATCTGAAAATGGAGGCATTTTCTGAAACTGTTGACATGGTCAATTTTAGACTGGTCAGTTTTAAACTAGTGTAGTAGATTGGGCAGAAGGATATTATGTACAGAGAAGTCCAAGTGAATTATTATTATGAATTAATTATTATAATTCTTTATTATTATTATCATATGGTTCCAGCCTTTCCTATCAGGATATGAGATGCTGGAAGTGGCACTGGAAGTCTACTGCTTGATGCCCAGATCATTGATCTGCAGTGTCCCATTGGGTCCTGTCTTGTCCCCTGTTCATCTGCATGACATTGCTGAAGAGTGGGGAGTGTCTTCAGCATTGCCTAATCTCAATAAAGATAAGGGATGAAGGAGAACAAGCCAAAATTAAATCCAGACAAGGAAGAGGTACTGTTGGCAAAGAGAAAAAAAAGACTTGGCAATTGAGGTAAACCCTGTGTTGGATGGTGTTAAACTCTCTTCTGTTTAGCTTTGCAGCAACAGAAGTCTGGTAAAAACAATCTTAGTCAAGTGCCTGATAGATGTGGATTTTTCCTGAATGTACCTGAAGAATTTCCCACCTCATTTGTTAACACTACTGTTGACGTTTTAGCCAGTCTATGGCTTGTGGAGATGTTCTGGGCAATTGATGCTATTATTCCTAAGTATCCTTTTCTCCTAGCAGAGATGAATTGGTATTTTGGTTTACTAGGGAGCTGAAAGCAATGAAGCAGTTGGGTAGAATGCTGGAGTGCAGGAATTATGAGGACAAATCAGATTGAGCATAAATGCATCAACAGATGTCCTGCATCAACAGAGAGAACATACCTGTCCTCCATTGCAATTGCACAGAGCAGACCAGTGAATGTTTTCATACAGCATGGAATATCTTCCATGAAGTAGTTGAGGGAAGGAAGCAGAACAGTCAGAAGTGCGCTATGAGCAATTTTCATCATTCTTTGCAAAGTCAGTTGGGTTCACCTTGATCTGGGACCTTGTGTTGATGATCATAGGGAGTTCATCTTCAACAGTAGCAGCTGCTTGTCCTGTTCACATGGATTTTTTTTTCCAGCTTGTAGATCTTAACAGTATGGACAAGAAGTTAAGGCTACCTGCTTGCTTGTGATTACCCTTCCTGGCTGAGTTATTTGAGCAGACTCCATTGTTAAGGGAGGTGATTAATGTTTTCTTGAAGAAAGGGTGGGTTTCTGCCTATTTTAAGGAAGCAATAATAATCTCTTTATAAAAGCCATTTATTGACCTGGAATATCTCTGTAATTATAGGTATGTCTCAAGTGTTCCATTCATAGCTAAGATGATCAAGAAGGCAGTGGTCTTACAACTCCTGCTTTATGTGGATGACACTGATTGTCTGGATCCATTTCAATTAGGTATTTATTTATTTATTTACTTATTAAATTTCTATGCTGCCCATCTCCCCCATTTTGTCCTGGATATGGAACTATTTTTATCACCTTTATGGATGAACAATGGCAGAAAATTAGATTGGGAGAATGCATCCATGCTAGAGAGCCAGTTTTGTGTAGTGGTTAAGGTGCTGGCCTAGAAACCAGGAGACCATGAGGTCGAGGCCTTCCTTAGGCATGAAAACCAGCTAGGTGACTTTGGGCCAGTCATTCTTTTTCATCCCAACCCACCTCACAGGATTGTTGTAGGGAAAAATAGGACACAGGAGTATTAGGTATGTTCACTGCCTTGAGCTGTATATTAAAAAGGCAGGATAATGATGATGATGATGATAATAATAAAGAATTATAATAATTAATTCATAATAATAATTCCCTTGGACTTCTCAGTACATTATATCCTTCTGCCCAATCTATGGAAGTAAGGGCCGGGAGACACAATGGTTCCAGCCTTTCCTATCAGGATATGAGATGCTGGAAGTGGCACTGGAAGTCTACTGCTTGATGCCCAGATCATTGATCTGCAGTGTCCCATTGGGTCCTGTCTTGTCCCCTGTTCATCTGCATGACATTGCTGAAGAGTGGGGAGTGTCTTCAGCATTGCCTAATCTCAATAAAGATAAGGGATGAAGGAGAACAAGCCAAAATTAAATCCAGACAAGGAAGAGGTACTGTTGGCAAAGAGAAAAAAAAGACTTGGGAATTGAGGTAAACCCTGTGTTGGATGGTGTTACACTGCCCCAGAAAGAGCAGGTTTGTAGTGTGGGAATACTCTTTAATGTACAACCGACATTAGATTTGTAAGTTACAACCATGGTGAGAAGTATGTTTGCATAACTATAGCTAATGAGCCAACTAATTTTTTTCTGAGCTGATGAGTTGTTACAACTTACCATGACTACTGCAGTGTGCTTTAGGTGGGGCTGCTCTTAACAAGTGTGTGGAAATTGCAGTTGATGACTGGGTTTGTAATAAGTGCAAGGTATAAGGAATCGCATGGCACCTGTGCTGAAGAATCTTCACTAGTTGGCACTTGCCAACCAAACACAATTTAAGATGCTGGTGTTGATCTTTAAAGACTTAAATGGCTCAAGACCTGCTCATCAAAGGGATTGACTCTCCCATTATGAACCTGGTGACTTATTTATATCAGCAGGATAGGCCCTTGTAAGATAAACATATAAATATTAAATTGAAAAAACAATAATTGTTTTATCGTCATTTTCTATTGTGTTTTATTGTAAGGTGTGTGTGTGTGTATATAAGTATAGAAGCTTGCAATGTTATACAATAAAGCCATTTCTTTGGCAATAAACACGAAAAATCCAATAACATTTAAAACAGTTTTTATAATGGGAAACATGAACTTGTTTTCTTTTGCATAATTCTTGAAATTTGAGTTTCATTTTGAAGATAAGTCACTCTCATTCAACAGAGTGAGGGAAAAGAAAAGTGTATTGCCTTGTCATAAATCATCTTATCTTAATTTGCTCTTAAAATGTTTCAGTTTGCATAATAGTGGCAGGTTGCAACCTGATTTTAATAGTCCCTCATTTAGCATGGTCATATTGAGTTAACAGTTACCACCGATCTGGACTTTTTCTTCCAGTTTGGAAGTTGTAAATCCCTTTTCCCTACTCTTACAATTTCTTCCTCTGCTTCTCCATAGCCCTTTCTCTCTTTCCCTTTGTCATAATGTCAGCCCTTCAAGATAGACCATACTAGAAAACCAATGTCATGTAGGTCAGTACTGCTATTACTGTAAAACTATAGTAACAGAATCTTGCTAGTCTGAATGTGCTTCCCCTTCCCTCCCTTTATCTTTGTGTGAACTAGGAAGGAACTTGTCTGAGATGTTTTCTCAGGTTATTTTCTTGGCCTGGGCTGAAGCTCCACTTATCTGACCATTGCCTTGGTAGCAGCTCTCCTCCTGTCCTTCAGGGCCATTCCCTATATCCTGTACATCTAATCCCCTCGATAGACTGAGTGTGAGATCAGATGGTCAACATTTTCCATAGCAGGCTTGTGCTTTAGGTATGCTTACTCTTCCAGTGAAAGGCAAATGCAGTATTTTTCTTTTCTTTTTTTAAATTTGAAAAATCCACTTGGGCTTCATACACAGCTTTTGAACAACCATGTTACTTTTTCCGCATACAACACTTTTGCTTCAAATTGGAGAGTGCTTTTCCAGATAAGTTTATCAATCACCCTCCAACCATTGTCTCATGACTCCCCTGTAAGTTGCAATTGACACATTGAAAAACACTGACTTAATGGAAGACAATGCACATGGCCTCCGTCCTTCCCCATTTTATCATAGGTATGAATTGTTAGATTGTATTAAGCCACAGGCTAATTTTCTCAGCACTTTCTCTACTAGAAAGAACTAGAGATATAGTTGATGATGATGACGATGACGATGGAATAGGTTAAAATAATGTTGGATAGAATGTGGAATAACATCTTGGGTTTACAGGTTATCTCATGCACACATATTCCTAGGGATGATGTCTAAGAAAATACTTGTTTGCTTGCATTCACATTTTACAGTATGTGCCCTAAATGAATCTCATTAAGAAGGATGGGGATGGGGCCAGGAATTCATTGGAAAATGAGGAATTACAGATTTCATAAAACACTTAAGTAAAACAAGTGGCTTTTTTTCTTTATAGTAATAATCAAAAGGTGAGGAAGCTAGTATTTCTTTCCACAAGGTTAGATTTCCCACACAGATAGCTCTTCTTGACAGGTCTTACCCAAGAGCAATCTGGAAAAGCAACGGCTGTCTTGAGTTACATAAGGCAGGCTGATGAGGTGAAAGCATTTTTGTGGGACTCAGTGCAGTGCTATCCTGTTGCTACTTGAAACTCATCTGATCTCAGTAAAACATCATCAATTTCTGTTTATTTTCTTTATGTTAGGCCTGGAGTTAATATCATTAGACATTTACAAAGAGACATTGACAGTTACACCCATAATAAACCCAGCACTTTAATCCGGTGTGAAAGTTAACAATATGGTATTGGATAATAATGTAACTATATAAATGTGTGAGAAAGTCTTAAGGCTCAGCGTAACTGGCAGCTTGTGCATGAGTGTTGCTATCACTTAATGGTCAACGAGAGAGCCCCCCCCAAGAATTTTAAGGAACAGAAATACAGGACCACACACTCCAGCGTCATCAGGTAAAGATAAAGGAAATGCTACATTGTGCATTGTTTGGGGCAGCTGATCTGTACTTAAAGGACTCTTGTTTCCACTATTAATCTGTCTGGGTATTAAGCTTTCTTCTGTATCTTGCCAAAGTATGAGGAATGTTTAATGAAGATGCAGGAGATAACCTTTTCAGCGTCTGCAGAGAGCCCCTGCGCCTCTTTTTTCAAGAACACCTATCTACTCTCTTCGCTGACCTTTCCCCAAACGACGCGCAGCTTTTCTAAACTCAGTGCCTTTCCTGTGTCTTTGAGCTACAACAATGCTCGTTCTGAATCTGGGAATTCTCTTTATTTGGTTTTATGTATCTGGACGGTTGACCTCTCTGGAAAGAACAGATTGGGGAAGAATGGTACAGATTTTCCTGTTGCAAGAGGCTTTTAGCTTGCTGGTTTAACAACTTCCTGTCTGTTACATGGCTTTTAGTACTTTGCTACTGCTTTTTAAACCCTCTGTTTTTGATCCTTTTTTTCCAGTTTGAGAAACATATCTTTGCTCTGTTTTTATTACATTTTCTTGTCACCTTATTTTTTGTCACGCCATGGAAAGACGGCATAATGCTTAAAAACATACAGATTAATAAATACCTTTTCAAAATGTTGTTCTGAGTTGTCCCAAGGTATCCTAGTGACATAGTAGCTGGGGCAGTGCTGCCCCAGGAGAGGAATCTTCACAGTTTTATGAAGAATGGCAGTGCAGTGCAGAGCTCCAGTACAGTTCTGAACTGAATAAAGGTATCGCACAATTGGGGGTTGAAATTACATTTATTCTTGTGGCAAATGTGTTTTGCCCACCCTTTGGTGGTCACTTTTTATTGATCAGTGCCTAGACGTAACTTCAGTGGGAATACAACTGCCATACAACATAATAGGATGATTGCTGAAAAGAATCCAGGAGCACGCATATTAAATAGAAAATACATTTTATTTATTTATTTATTTTATTTATTTATTAAATTTTTCAACTGCCCATCTCCCCCCAATGGGGGAACTCTGGGCAATTCACAACAAACATTAAAACATAAAATATATAAACACACAAAACCTTAATTTAAAACATTATGTCTGTTTAAAACAGACCAAGAGGATGAAAAATCTGAGGCTGAAGGCAGAAGGCCTCTATGGGGCTAGCCATCCCCATGCTTGAGGTATTCTCACCCCACCCCAGGCCAGGTGGCAGAACCAGGTCTTCAAAGCCTTACGGAAGGCCAGGAGTGTTGGGGCTAATCGCACCTCCGGGGCCAGGATGTTCCAAACAGCAGGTGTAAAATGATGCACATTGGGGTAAAATGAAACAGATTATTCCAGCAACCATACCATACCATGTAACTCTCTTGAATCTCTTTTTAAACCTTTTCATTCCCCTTCAGTAAAGGTACATGTCTATGTTCCATTTGAGGAGCTCGAAGTCTCCATAACAAGGACAAGCTCCCATTTCTCACAATCTGGAAGCATTCTGTCACACAATGTATTTACTGTATATACTGATGAGGTTGTGCTGTTGTAAAGGGTCCTGGGGATGCAGTAGGTAGCATAGTGAAAATATCAACCCAGTGTGGGGATCTGAAGAAAGCAAGTCCCATGACATTATGGAATGAAAAGGAAATAAAATGGCCAATATCATAATGAACTTGTACAAACACTCCTTAGAATTCTGTTGCTAATTTGTGTAAAAGGGTAGTGAAAAAAATCAAGGGGCTAGTACAATTTTCACCAGGATGTATTTAAATATTTGAGCATTTTTTAGCTTAAAAAGTAATGGGGGATTGATAGAAGTACACACAATGTTTCATGGTATGGAAAACAATATAGGGCCAGATATTCTTTTTCTTTCATGATGGAGATGAGAATGGGAGATCTGGACCAGGTCAAGCATTTTTTATTGTACAATGTAGACTCAACTTTTGGAATCCATTGTTTCACACACACACATGTAGTAACACTGTGGACATTTTTCAGTGCTGTGGTCTACTATGTGTGTTGTCTCCAAGGTGTAATTTCATAACTGTTCCACTGTGCATTGTCCTATGGTTAACTGAATTGGTAGTTTAATTTGTTGAACTGACTTCAAAATATTTTTTAATATTTTAAATTCAGAACATGATGCTCATCAGTTTCTATTATTTACTGGCCTCGTTTACAGTTTCCATTTCTTCAGCTTGGATACTCATATGTATTTGTGAAAAACACTATCTTATATTTATTTCAGTCTATAACATTCTCTCCCACTTTTCTTAGGAGAAAATATTTCATGCAATCATATTGCAGAAAGTCCTTTAGCATTGCATTGCATCAAAACTGAGCAAATATTCAGTGATTAAATATGAATATTAGAATAAGCTTCAATGAAAATGGTTATGGATTTTCAAGGATCTTCTCAAAAAATATTAAAGATAATGGACTGGATTATTTCAAACCTAATTTTTACTGTTTCTGAGTTCCTTAGGTAGAAGTATTAGCTTTATTTATGACACTTAACAATACACAAAGCTCGCAAAGTTATAATATAGGATATGTATTCAATACAATGAATTTGCCCTCCAGGCTATCATACTTTATAATCGAAAGGGGTACATACTCCAATTCAGCATTGTGCCATTACAGAAGAAGCTTCACCCTTTTGTATGCATACACCTGATATCATCATGCATGTTCAAAAGGGGTGGAATTTGTGTTGCGTTGTTGTGACAGTGCTTTCAACATATGTTCCCATTGCACTCTTCTGCATACGCCTCTGTCCCAATAATAATTTGCAATATTATTACCAAACAATTATGGTTGGCATTTTAAATGGGGGGAAATCGTTTGGTGCCCATTTTAATTATATATAGTCAGTAAACCAAGAATAAGGTATAAGGAAGGGATTGGCTTAATGTTAAACGAAGAAAACTTATGTAATAATTTGATTATGTCAATTTTCCCTTACTCTTTCAAATAATGTATTTAAAATGTATTACAAGTCAAATATCAAATGAAGAATATTAACTTGATAATGTGACTCTGCAATTTTCAGAAACACATTTTCTTTGGAAAATGTCTGTGTCTGGTTGCATGTAATGCTTGACAAGAGAAAAGCAGGCAATACCAAACTCCATTCAGTGCCACTGTTCATCCAATACTGGAGTCTCTTGTAGATGATTTTGCAATCCTATTCTCATATTATGCCACGTCCAGTTTCTTTTACCCTATTCCTGGGTACTCCTGTTTAAATTCTTGTACTGTTTAAATTTTGTACTGACCAATGCCAGTGCTTAAGAAATGCAAATCATCTCAAAATGCAAATAAGAAAGCCACATTCAGAATCACTGTTTCAGATCAATGCATGTCAGATCTTCTCTATTTCAGAAACCATCCATTCAATCAGCGATAGATCTGTAATCAGAAACAAAGTTCTTTGTAGCATCAAACATAATACTGGATTGAAAATCTTGAAGATAACATGATATCAATGAAGGACCTATATAGCCTAGATGTAGGCCTGAGCTGATAATAAAGATTATCGATTCCTTGAAGAATACAGGCTTTATGTATACATCACTTTATTTTTTTTAAAATTATATTTTCTTGAACAATGTTTTTTTTTTGCCAGTTTAATGTCAAGGATGGCATATATGACTCCATTAAGGGGCGTGGAGTTACTTTTTAAGCAAACAACAATGTTAGTGAGACTGAACTGATTTTCAGAATTAGACCAGATGTAAACATGAAAATTCTTTCTATCTAAAATAGTAATTTTATTAGAAGTAGGTTTCAAGGGTAATAGACAAGTAATTAACTAACTCATATTTGCTATATCATTTGATAATCTCACAATTCTCTTTACAGAAATATTATTTAGATTGAGTGTTACAAAACAAGTTGTCAGATCCTCACTAACCAGCCCATTGTTCTGTCATAATTAACATCATCATGTTCAGCAATAATTCTCCAGAGGACATAAGCCAGGGGTATTTAGCATTCTGACATAAATCTGACCAAGGATTTTATTATTATTATTAAAATCTATTTCAATATTTCAATCAGAATAAATTATCTGTACATTGGGTAAAAATTATAATTATCAGCAATCTTTTGCCGCTAATGTCAAACTCTTAAAATAGAAGCACTTTAAAGCTAATTTAAAATTAAGCTGAAAATATGTGTTTCATGAAATAAATGTGGTATATGACTTGTTTCAATGTATACATTGGTAGGATATTAACTGTCTCCTAGCCAGATCTTATTTGGTGTAGAATGACTCAAAGGAATGGCCGTCAGAATCCAAATTATCCTGCAGCAGTTCTGTGGCAAGCCTGCTATGATATGCTGAAATTATATTAAGCTGACTGCAAGGCCTTTTCATCACAGGCATCATGAATTAGTCATCATGGCAATAGTGGCTGTGACATTAGGGAAACAGAGAGAACAGGAAATACAAGCGACTTCAGTGCTGGTTTTTTTTCCCCCCTGCAGAACCACAATTAAAGCAGACTTGTCACATCATCTCTGCTTACATCTCTCTATTCTGTCCAGAAATCCAAACTAAAGTACCTCTGACAAATGTCTAGCCACGTTCAGCTTGGAACACATTCAATAAAGTGAAGGCTACAGTCTTCCAAGGTGACTGATTTCACTGCTGAACCATTAGGAAATTTTCCCTAATATTCAACCACAATCTGTCTTCCTGTAACCTAAATCTGTTATTTCATGTCCTGCATTTTACAATAAAAAAGCAACAGATCTGACTTCTCTTATGTATACCCCTTCTCAGAGCTTCACTTTCCTAATACCTTAAGACTATTTTAAGGTTTGGTGATTTATCAGAAAATGGATTTTGAGGTGTGATCATTTAATGAAAAATTACCCAGAGCATATCTGGTAGGGAAAAGGAACATTCCATGTGTGGAAGATTAAAAATAAAATTAGGTCTTTACAAAAATCTATGTCACAAGCCTACTTGCCACATGTTATGACCCTGCTGGAGGGTCCTCAGTTGAGAAGGATGAAGAAGTGGAGCTAGAGGTATTTGGTAACAGCAATCCTGTGACTAGAGACTCCAGCAGCACGGGAGCCAGTGACCTCATTCTGGCTTTTACGGAACCAGCAAGTTCCCAGGATTCCTTACCCATGCCCACTGACAGTCTCTCAGACGCAGAGGTTCAGTCCCTTAGTCCCAGGCAGAGGTGCCTAATGAAGTTTCAGGAGCAGAAAGCTGCATTTTCTGGATCTGAGAGGCTAGCTAAAAGACATTCTGGAGCTGAGAGGCTAGCTAAAAGCTAACAGGAGAACAGACTCTGCAGCTCCTATGTCAGTGTTGTCCAAACTTGGCCACTTTAAGATGAGTGGACTTCAACTCCCAGAATTCCCCAGTCCACTCATCTTAAAGTGGCCAAGTTTGGACAACACTGTCCTATGTGATATATCTCAGCTGGGCACTCTGTGTAGATGTTCGGTGTAGCTTATTTATTGCATTCCCTCCCTCTTAAAAGTGCTAAGAAGAACTCTTCAAAGCTCAGCTCTGCATGTATGTTGCTTTGCCATATCTTAGGCCTCAGATTTTACCTCACCTTGTCTCTTGCCTCTCCTCTGGATTCATCATCTGATTGTTTACTGGTGTTGATCTGGCCCAACCTATTTGACCACAAGCACAGTCTAGTTTCAAGGTACATTTTCAAAGACTAATTATACTCTACTGATTGTAAAACAGCCTAATTCACTATCTCTGGCTGTGGCAGATGATGATGATGATACCTTCAAGTCACTTTTTGACTCCTGGCAACTGCCTGGATAAATCCCTGAAGTTTTCTTGGCGAGGTTTTTCAGAAGTGGTTCGCCATTGCCTTCTAATTCCTAGGGCTGAGAGAGAGGGACCGGCCCAAGGTCACCCAACTGGCCTCAGGCCTAAGATGGGACTAGAACTTCCAGTTTCTAGCCTGATGCCTTAACCACTACACTAAACTGGCTCTTGTGGCAGATTTATTACTGGTTAATTTGTGTTCTACTAACTAGCCAAGCCAGCACAGAAATGTACACTATGTCTAATTTTGGGTCAGCATAGAACAATCATTGTAGAGATGGGAAGAGTACAGGAAAATAAGCAAAATAATAATAAAAAAATAGGCTGAAACAAGTGCTTATAAAGTTTGGGGTGGGGAAGGGTGGCCATTGAAAAACAAAATGAAGTATATAAAATGATGTGTGGAAAAAGTGAATAGTGAGCTATTTTTGTTACTGTTTCATCCTACATAGGATCATGGAAAGAAAGTGAATGGCAGGCCAGACAAAAGGAAGGTTGCCATTCTATAAGAGTTAAACCAAGGAATCACCAGATATGGAGGTGATTGCCAATATAGCTAGCTTGATAAAGGGCTTATACGAATTCAAAAAGGATAAAACAGTGGCTTCTAGCCATGATAGCTATGTATTTCATGTGGTATTGATAGCAGTGAACCTTTCAGTGTCAGTTGCTGGGTAATGAAAGTGGGGCAGTTCAATTCCACAGGGCCTGAGGGTCACCTTGCTATTGGTATCTGCAGAATACCTCATTAAAAAGGCCTTTTGCCCGATGAAATGTAACTTATTTTGTTTGTTTGTTTATTTATTTATTTATACTTCAAATATGTCACCACCCATCTCACTACAGAGCGACTCTGGGTGGTTATGCCACTGAGTTCATGTAGACTTTCAGGGGTTTACAAAAGTTGTATAAAAAAAAAACATAGTATCATAAAATATCCTAACTCACAAAGAAATCTAACATCTAGTAAGTGACTTCCAACATTTCTCAGCTGTTAAATACTCTGCAGAAGAGCTCTCAAAAACTGCATTGGTGTGGGAGAGGTGCCATTTGGATCTCTAGAGGTAAGCTATTCCCCACTATAAGGGCATATCAGAAAAACATTGTGCCCTCGCCCTCTCTCTCCTGATACAGGGGATAGGCACTCTCAGTCTCCCCATTCAGGACAAACAAACCAGACAAACTGATTCTACCCGATGAAGGTGGTCCTGCAGATACGTAGGCCCCAACATATAATGATTTTTATAGGTTATAGCCAGTACTTTGAAAAGAACTGAGAAACTTACTGGAAACCAATGCAGTGTCTGCAGAAAGCTTTATTAGGCACTTTCACATGAATCTTTAAATTCTAAATTTCAGAATGTTTCAGGGGCAATTTCATGGGTTTCCTGTTTATTTTGTTCTCCTCAGGTATTTCACATTTATACAGTCTGCCTCAATTCAGATTGATTCTAATCTGTCTATAAGGTTTCCCACTGACCTTCTCTCTGACTCCCTACTACTATTTTTAAACTGTCGCATATACAAGGAACTTTGGATTTGGGTAGATGAAATGGTATCTTCGGGTAGTTATTTAGTAGTCAGATAAAGAATAATGGGGTAGAAAGACAAACAGCTTGTTTTGTTTTAAACAAAACTCCCACTTCTGCAAGTTGTCTATCAGATGTGGAAGAAATCTGAGCAAATGTTGTACACTTTTTTGTTCTATCCACCAGGGAATAAACAAACAGAGTATAACAGCTGTGGATATTATCAGATTTTCAGGATTTGCATTGTGCATATATTCTAGGTCAAAGAAATGATTGTTGCCTATAATTTAGTTGGAGTCTGAGTAAAAAAAAGAGGTTGGGGGCTTTATTTTTGTAAGTTTTGGTAATTTGGTACAACACTGTATGGCAGAAAGAAAAATGATTTAGTTGTGGTATAATTCTAGCAATGTTCAATTTGGCGCTTAAGCCATTGCAAGGATGCATTTTCAATTTTCACACTTCTAACAAAGATCAGACATACACTCAGGTTCATTATAAGACTGGCTTCTCTCAAACTATCTACAGTAGAAGACTACTTACTATACCTTAGCTTCTAACTCCATCAAACCCACTCTAATTACCCTTGTTAACACCTTTTCTTGTCTTCCTAGAGTGCTGATATAATGTGGGTGGAGTGCATTGCATTTAATGAGCATCTCAAAGTCTTTTAGGCTGACAGAGGAGATGCCCTTAATGCTGGTCCCAAATTTTCTCCAAGCTACTCAAAGAACTTTTGATTACATTTTATGGCTGCTTTGACACAGACATATAAAAGCAATGAACCAAATCAAATGCTATAAGCCACATATAAAAGTGGCACACAAATCCCTGTATGGATGTTGGTGTTATATTTGCCTCCTTTTAGGACTCCAGGTATCTAAAAATGAAATTAAAAACTGTATACGGCTGCTGACACCTGTGATGCACCCTGGATTCATTGTCCTTTCATTATAAAGTGCAACATTCTGTACAATACCCAACTTTTGTTTTGTTTTGTTTTTACTTAGCCCATCAGTTAAAGACCTAGCTCTTCTCTCAGGCTTTGAGCTAGGATGGTGGGAGCTCCTTGTTGGGTATGTGATATATTACACTGACTGGATATGCCATCTGTTTATTGCTATATTTTTATCTGGATTTTATATTTGTTGCTCTGTTTTTATGCTGTGAGCCGCCCAGAGCTGATTGGAGTTAGGCAGCATCTAAGTCTAATGAATTATTTAATGGTGGCAAGATAAATTCCCTAAGTAATAATGTTAGAAAACAGTCAAATTAATCCACTGTCAAACATTGTTATTTATACCAGACTGATGGCATTGCATGCTGAAAGCTGGTGTCATATTGACTAATATGGTCCAAAATCTCTCCCCACTGCAGCACAAGAATGGCTACAATATATAGGCATATGTTGGTTTACTCTCACTATTTTTTCTTGACTCATAACCACTAAGTTTAATTTTAATGTACTTATTAAAAATGAACAATAGGGGAAGAAGACACTTGGTCTGCAAGCATTCCCCAGACTACAGTTTGTTTATGTTCTGGCTTTCCATCGGTCATAATATCTGGGCTGCAAGAATCTGGAGATGGATGCTTTAGTGGTTGGCATTCAGAAAAACTTGGCATTTATTCTAGATAGATCCCCCATCACACCCACTTTCCCCTTGCTGTGCTCATAGACAACCCCGGAATTAGACCATGAGGTCCACATGCAGCTCTTGACTCAAAAAAGCCTGAGTACTAAGGATATAAATGGGCTATGGTCAAATTATAGTTACCTGTGAGTAAGTCTACTGAACTTATTAAGATAATTCCCAAATAGGATTATGCTGTGTGACATCTAATTTGAAAGCATTGCATTTCCAGAGGCTGCAATTTGCAACTTTAAAATCAGGTTGGAAAAATATTCTGTAGAATCTACTTATATGGAACTTGCCAATTAACAATGTTTGGATCAAATGTTGGATATTAAGAAGAGCTCTGATGGGCATGATCATATGGCTACAGTGGAGGTTTTCACCCTAGGATTCTGAGAGGACTTGAGGGGGAAGGAAAACCCCTCTCCATGAGGGACTAAAGGAAAACTTGCCCTCTGCAAGAGAGCATTTACTCACTTACATACATACATACTTACTTACTTATTTTTTTATAACAAGTGCTTCACTCATAGCTTTATCAGATCAAAGCATTGTACAGCTCTAGCTATAACCTACTTCTGTATAAAGCTATAAATATAGACACTAGTTATTCATTCTATATCTCCTTGGGCTTATGGTTTCAGTATAGAAATAATTGACAAGGTTACAGCAACGTTAAATACATATTATAATAATAAACCCAATGGATTTGTAACACATTTTCATACCAATATAGAGATGGATCAATTTGTCAAGGTCACTTTTGCTTCAGTCTCATTTTTCCAACTTTAATCTCAGTGCATCAGATTTCCACATCAGCTTAATTGTACATCAGTCTGAGAAAATTCTGCATGGAAGAATGCAGATTTTTCATATGGATTTTTCTCAGCAGCTTTTGAAAACAATTTTACTGAATATAATTCATTCTGATACATTATTTTGAAAAATGCATGGCAAAATCTGTTGTTCATGTGTTGGTATGGGAAGATCAAATCAGACATCACAATGCAAATTGAATGAATTGCTTACTTCTTCCTAATTCAGTGGCAATTATGAAATAGCACTTTTAGCCCATTGCTGTCAATTTAAGCACATGCTTAAATACTTTCAATTGAAATCAGTGGGATTTAAAAGTAGTCAGAAAAGTGCCACATTCTTCCTTTCATTGTACAGAGTTAAAGTGGGCAACCTGAGTCTCTTTCATTTTCACTGGAACATGGAAAAAAGCAAGATACTTGTTTATATGTCATGGTAGGCAGAAACTCCAAGAAAGGGCTGTGTTTTATAATACATGATAGATATCTTTGCACAATTCTGCCAGGTTGATTTTGTTACTGTAATTTTACTACAATTTCAATTGATAGGAAAATTGTCACCTCATTCAAAGTTATTTATTGTGAAATCCTAGTGAAGTCAGTAGGAATCTGCACTCCCTTTTAAGATCATTTACATTCCACTCAGAAGAATATAAAAAGGAGGCATGATGCCTCTTGTATATATTATTCTCATACTGTCAAGAAAGTTATCTGTGCTTAACAACAACACCAAAAACATAGTGTTGCTTTCCTTATTTAGGACATACCTCTTAACTCCCACCCTAGACAAAACAGTAAATTATTGTTATACATTAGATTTCCATGTTCAATCTATTTATTCAGGAGGAGTATTGTCTTTACCTAAAGTGCATTCTGGTAAAAGTTCAGGAACAACATACATACATACATACATACATACATATACACACACACTAAGAATGTGCCTATCTATAGCACATACAGAAAAACAAGAATGCAAGAAATTATGAAAAACAAATCCTGGAGCCTTGCTGAATACACTTTACTAATCTGATTTGATATTTGCTGAAAAAAGAACTGGTTTATTTTGCAAACATATTCATTTCCTTAAAGAGTGGATTCTAAATGATCAAAAGGCACAATCTTGAAGCCAGTTATGACTTTCCTGATTCTTAGAAAGAAGAATCACTTTTTTTCACTCTTCCCTTATGAATTTGTTGGCTAATTTTCTTTTAACTTTATTCATAATACAATATGTAGCTGAAGGCATCCAGACTGAACTCAGATACAAGTTTGATCCTAAGTCTAAATTAAATCCAGTAGCTCAGAGATCATAGTAAACAGCTTAAAGACTATCAACTTAGTCTAATGTACATCTAAAGTTAGTTGCTGTCATGCCACTGTGGGTAATATCTAACTCTAGTGCAGATTAACCATTAGTGATATATACACTTACAGTAATGATGTAACCATGGTGGCAGTGACAACCATAGTTCCCCAGTGGATTGATGGAAAGCACTTTTTTTTTTTTTTTGTAACATTTATACATACTGTAATATATATATATATATATATATATATATATATATATATATATTAATAGCTATAAAGTACACCAAACAGAATATTTGCTCAGTTTACTTTTCAGGTGTTATGCTGCTGATAGTCAACTTCAAGTATTTCTTTATTTTTAAACAAGGCATATAATGAGGAGCTCTTCATCTAGGGCATATGACCACCCTAGATGGGTTAAAAAAGAGAAAGTGATGGGGAAAATCATTTTAATTCTTTCATGCACCATTTTGAAAAGCCCTTTAAATCAGATTTTTAGAGGAAGAGCTACCTCAGTCATGTGTAATGTAATCCTCAGAATGGCAATAAAAATATGTTTGATAAAATTGTGCTTTGATAATGTCACCCAATTAGCACATATACCACAAAGTGGCTTTCTGTGGTCATTTCTTGGAGGAGAATTTCCGAGAACCCCTACTTTATGAATGAATGCATTCCACAAACAATCACAGGAAAATATGAGTTCAACACAGTTCCAGAGTCAAAGCTTTTGCTTTTGTGCTCTCTGTGGCCTGGACTTTCTGAATTCTTTAGAAAAAAATAAGCCAAGTGGAACTCCATTGCAAAGAGATTTAAAGGAAAAAAAATCCTGATCAAGGATAAAATGGCATGTGATGTCAGTCTCAGAGGTAATATTTCAGGAGTATTAGGCAGGGAAATGCCTCCTAGTTCTTAGAGTCTCCAACTCTTGGATAATGTTTCTTCTGTGTTATTTCACAAACATTGCTGTCAGTCTGATTCAGAATACTTCATTGTGTTCCTTGTGGTCCTGCTTCATACCAGGCTTCTCAGTTTCATTGTTTATCTACTTTGTTCTTGTTTTTATTACTAAGAGAACGGAGATTTTACATGCCACGTCCTATTTATTTAAAAAAGTAAAAAAATAAAGCCCTGATTAAATGATTGTAGGCAGCTATCACATATCAAGTAAGAGGTTTATTTATAACCATGAAAGCTTTTGGAAGAATACTGTGCTTAGTTTTGTTTCAAGGGAGGGAAATGAATTAAAATCAGGGCAAACAATATATCCAAGAGAATATTTCCAGTCCGACTGCTGCATGGAGGTCAGCAGGGTCTACTGTATCACAAAAGCATCTTGTGTATCCTGGTGGAAAAGACTGTTAATTTCTTGACAAGTCTCCAGAGCACATGAAAATAAACTTACAAACAAGCAAGCTAGCTAGCGATAGAGTTAATCATTATCTTAAATGAAGGCATAGCTTGAACAAATTACAAATACTTTAGCCAATACCATGAAACCTAAAACATTTAAAGCAGGTGAATCTTCAGAACCACAGCTCTTGGCATCACTTACCATTGGCCATACTAACTGGAGATACTGAGAGTTGCAGTGCTTTAGCACCTGGGAGGCCACCAGCTCCCACGGCCTGCTTTAAAGCAGCTTCTCTAAAAATACAGTGTTTGAACATGCAGTTTCACGTGCAGTTCACATTTATGTTTTGGAACTCTGGAACTCAGCGGCATGGACAAATTGCTATGCAGCATCAGCATAATTTTCCTACATATGTTTGTTTATTTCTGGTTGTTATTAGTTTAATATTTGCACAAAATCGAAATCTCCAGCAATTTCTTTAAAAAAAAAAAACAATGACAAGAGGACTTTTGGAGTTCATTTGTCTGAATTAATACTATAGTTGTTTTATGGAATACTGAAGAAATTAAAATTTCTCAGAAGAAATATTCAGAAATTTTCTTTTCTTTTGGCTTTTCCCAGGGGTGTGTGTAGGGGGGATCAAAACCATCAAGATGGGGACTGTTGCTGCACAATTGAAGCCTCCCTTTCTGGCATGTGTCGCAAAAACAGTGTGTATAAAATTGCTGGTCTGTGACCATAATAAAGATTTGATTGATTGATTGATTGATTGATGCATCTAAAAATGTTATGGCTGCCACTTTGATTCTTTTGACACACATACAGTATATCCCACCCCAAAGATGATCCCTGCTTCTATCTTGTCCCAACATTGAATTCTGCACCTATTCCTGAGAGTATTTGGCAATATGCTTTCTTCCAAACTGTATTACCAACAAAAGATGGATCATTTGGGGAACCTAGATAGATATATTTTATTTGTATTAGGACCAAGCAACTTGGATAAAGTTCTGATCTTCCCCCATGAAACAAGTAATATTAATAGTCAGGAATATAATATTAGATTATTAGTACACTACCTGTGAGTTGTCCTTGGCTTTTGAAGGGTGGGCTATGTTCTTCACCCTAAAAGGTATCTAAAAGCAGGACAAGTAAATGAACAGGGCCAAACCAAATCTAAATTTGGTTTAATTTAATACAATTAATGCAAACACTTCCTCTACATTTAATACTTACTCCTTTCTGTAATACTAATAATTAGAGGTAAGCTGCAATTTTGGGAGGCATTTGTAGAATACCCAAGGCTTTGTGTACTTCTGTTTCAAAGGGAAATTATTTAGCTTTCCTGTATTAATTTTCAGGTTACATTAAGCATTAGAGAGACAAGGAAAAAAAAAAGTAATTTCCTACCAGCCGAGGTGAAAAAAATCCTTTTAGAATTATATCATTTGAGTGGGTGGGTCAACTTTATAAATCCAGGATCACAGCCTCAAGTTTTTGACATGATATATCAAATCATGACCATGTGGGCTTTGCAGTTTAAGCTCAACAGACAAACTAGAAGGTTCCAGAGGCATTATTATAACTTTTCTAAATTTTTACAATCAACTAAGTGCTGTAATCATTTTCTTCCCAATTCTAGATTTTAATGACTTCAGAAAAATCTGAATTCTTAAATCTATGAATATTAACTTTTCAATACATTTTCATGGGTTATAGAAAAAAGCCACTGTAATTCCAGTTCAAGCTGGTCTGCATAAAGAATCCTTTGCTTTGTCCTATGCATTTAATGATTTTGTTTCATATAATACAGAAATCCATGTGTTGAAGGAGGGCAAAGGAGCCTTGATAGAGTGCTCAAATTCACATAAACTGGCAAGGCAATGAGCTAATTTTAGTGTTTGTGAAGTCTCTAAAGAAATCCATGAACCATTTTTAGAATTCCAGAAAATATCTGATGAAAAAGAAATTTAAAAGAGTCCAGTCCAAAGTGAATGATGACTCAGAACAGTATTTTGCAATTGTGTCAGGCAAAGTACATCTGAAATCTGATGAGGGCTGGCATTAATGCAGAAAAGGCCATGATGAGAACAAAACAATATGTTGAATTTACATGTTCAGACTTTTTGTAGGCTTTGGCAATTTTGCTGAAGATTATTTAAGAACTCTGTAAACATCTGGATGCGGGGAGGAGAAAAGTAGCTTCACACTCAAAGGATGAAGTTAATATGGGGCTACAAACTATAAATGGAAGAAAAGTAGTTTCTGGCACAGCTGTTTCCAATTTTGTTGAATATATCTTTCAAATCAAAATGCTCTTAGAAATATTATGCCACAGAAATCTTCACTCAAGCCACATTCAGTGCATGTGGTGGGATTCAGCGGGCCAAAGTTCTGAAAATAGCACCATTTCTGCAACAGAGGATTGTTGTGGATTTTCACTGAGTGACGGGGTAATCAGTGGGGGTTCACAGGAAAAGTTTTGAAAAGTCTGTCAGCACTGGCACCAGGTCCAAGGCATCATATGCTCCTTCTACATGCAAGATTGAATTTCCTGTATGTCAGTATTATAGCAATAAATGACTTTAAAAGACAGGCATCAGAACCAAGTTTTGTGGCTGTTGAATCATGCTCATGGCCATCCTGCTATACTTTTCTCATAGCTACTATATTCATAGCTGATTGTATAGGCCCCTTATTTTATAATCAGATCCCATGCTGGTAGAATCCATTAATGGAATGGATCACTATTTGATTAGTTCCACTCTACCCGTGAAGCCCATTCAGCATCCCCCCTGCCCGCCCCCCCCAGTAGATACGGAACCATAGAGAAGGTTGGCATTTGGGATTGAAATAGGAGAAGGTGTTTAGGAAAAACAATGGGGATTTCTGCAACGGAAATATTATGAATAGAGTTCTGCCTTGGGAATGATCCCACCCATGAAAAACATGGATCCAAGCAACTCATGACAATTGTTTGTCATCAAAACCTGTGACAGCAGCTTTAGGAATGTATTGACATAGCCAGTTGGAATGCCTGATTTTTGTGAGGCTCAGAACTTTAGCAGGCAGTATAAACAATGTTCACTAACATTACAGCCATGTGATAGAATAATAGTAGATTACAAGTGAATAAAATTAGTAAGTGGTGATTTTCAGTCATAGGGAAGAAACACTAATAATGTTCAGGCTGAGATTAGCTGAGAAACTATCCAAAGTAATTTGAATGGCCAAGCATTTTGGACAGTACCAAGTCTGTAGCCTCACCAATCACTTCCATTTGCTATGAATTGAGGTTGAGGAGTCAAAAAGAACATAGGCCAAACAATGCTAGATAAAGAAAATTCAGTTCCTCGGTGACACTTTTCTTATACTAATATCCTGTTGGAAGTTCCTCTTGAATATTCAGCAGAACCTGAATGGCGAAAAGATATTTAGTGGTAAAACTGGCACTTTAGTCTTAAACATAATGTTTCTTATAAATATTTATTACCAATACATCGATGCACACTAGTTTAGTTACCATTGCTTAAGTTCTTTCTGCATCAAATGCAGGTTTAGAAATCAGTAATAAAATATTGATATAGCTTTTCCTCTTTAATAAAACTATGGTATTTATGTGAGGTATTTACATATCAAACTACAATTTTCTGCAAAGGACAGCTCCTTAGGTGTTTCACATGGGTAGACTGATCCCCATCATTATTTTTACCACATAACTACCTAATGCAGAGTTTGGTGAAAGGGAAAATGAGACATATTCCAACTTCTGCTGCTTTGCTACAGGAAACAAAGTCTTGGGCCAACCCTGGCCTCAATGTTTGTTTTTTCGCAAAGTGTAGCAGTTTTTCACACATCTTCACTACAAATACTCAACTCACTACATACAGGCAGATACATAGAAAAGTTTAAAAATGCCCAATGGAGGGTCAGTACACCAACTATTTTAATTATACGGCTTTGGAACTGAAGCACTGCTTTGGATATAGGGATGTTCTGTCAGGCTACCTGAGTGATTGACATTCATGTATGACCACATGGATAGAAAACCTCTACTGTGTACAGTCTGGAGGAGATTCAGGAGTACTACACTATGGTGACTTTCAAACTTTCAGTCTATACAGTGATTTATGTACTGCTGTAGACTAAATTGCAGCAGCTGTAGCGTGTACTGGTATGGTAGAGTAGATGCTACTGAGACAAAATTATTTGCAAAGGTTGGCAGACACATAGCCCCGGGTGTCAAACAACATTGTTTTTTAGAGTAAACTGTCTGGAATGGAGTTAGTATTGGCATGGCATAGCTCCTTCATGAATTCTTAGTTCATTCAGGATTTTATGTATGCATATTTAACATTCATATTAGGACTCATGCCCAAACTCTCAAGCATTTGGCAATAATAAAATAAAATAACCGTATAAAAATGGTAACAGTAAAAAACAAACAAACATAGAATACTCATTTACCTTGGAATTCTTAAGGAAGTTTTTTGTATCCTGTTTTAGTTTTTTTCCTGAACATTTCTTGAACAAAATCTGTTGACTGTAAGCTTTGAAGAAATAAGAAAAAAAGGCCAGGTAATAATAACAGAAGTAATAATAGTAGTGATGATAATGATGTCTTATACAGGTTTTGCATTCCAGCTCCTTAGTCTCAGCCCCTGTATCCAATCAGCAGCAGAGGCCCTGGCTTTCTACTGCTGCTTCTAAATGCCAGGTCAGTCTGTTATAAGGCCTTCCTCATTTGCATTTTAATTGTTGACGAGAGGGCTGACCTGGCATGTATCACTGAGACCTGGCTGGAAGAGGGAGAAGTCCTTTCAGAGATATGCCCACCTGGGTTTCAGATGTGGCATTAGCCAAGATCTGGGGCAGGGGTAGAGGTGTGGCTATTGTCATCCAGGAATTGCTTGTGGTTTTCAGGGATGCTGCATCACAGGTTGCCGGATGTGAGACCCTGTTCATTAAGTTGGGCTCTAGGGATCAATAGGGATTGTTGCTCTTGGGTTGCTACTGAACTAACTAGTGCCATCAACCTCTGCAGAGAAGAAAGATCTAGATTGATCCAGCCCAAGCATCTAATGGATCCATTTGTTTCCAGATGGTATTTAGGTAGTTTTTTTGGACTTTGGTTGACAGTTCTGCTGAGGCTACCAGCTGGAATAGAAGGTGATTGGGGCCTTAGACACCAAGTGGTCTCTCCCAGCATTCAGATCTGAAGGAATTCCTTTGTTTACTAAGGAACTATGGGAGCTGAAGTGTCATGCAGAATGTTGCTTGTGTAAGACAAAGTCTGACAGGACAAGGGTAAGAACTAGTGTTTGAGCTTACACTGTGGTGAAAAGCACAGCAAAAAGGCAATATTTCTCAGTTCTGATTGTATCCTCAGATTGTCATCCAGAAGCCCTGTTCAAAATTATCTGGGCCCTTTAAGGGAAAGATGGGCTAGAAGAACTGCAGAGAAGATTTTTCCAGACATCTCAAGGAAAAAAATCACAGATTTGCTTGGAATTGGACATCAGCTGGGTTAGTTTTACTGAGGTGCTGAGGCTATGTCTTGCAGTATTATCTGGGATTAGTATGAAGCTGTTGGTCTTGAGGAAGTGAAACAGGGTCCTTTGTGATGTCATCTCTATCATTTGTAGTCTGAATTGGTGCCTTTCCTGGTTGATAAAAGCCTCCAGAGAGAGAGCATGAGGTTGGGTCAGGATGATGTTCATGTGTCCTTGAGAAAGCCCAGGTGTTGGGTCTAGCCCTGCACCAGTTAAAGCCTTACCTGGAGTGGTGGGCCCTACCTACAGTCACTTATGTCTTATATCTTCATCACTTCTCATTTGGACTATTGCAATGTGCTACGAATGGGGGTGCTGATTATTCCTTTATTGTAATTGTAATGTATTTATTTGTTTTCTTTGCTTTTGTTATTTCCTTGTTATTTTGAAGTATTGTTTTTAATCCTCTTACTGGTGAGAGTGTGTATGCTGCTCACTCTTCATGGATTTAAGCCACATATAAGTCTCAGTAAGTAAATAAAATAACTAATATAGACTTTTTGTGTGGAGTTCTTGATGCTCTCTGAGCTTGGTTGTTTAATTGCAGACGTTTCATTGCCCAGCTTGGTAACATCTTCAGAAGAGAGTGGGGTTTGTGCCCTGTATATATACAGTAACCTGCCCTGCCAGTGTTGGTGGGGATGTTGTTTTCTCCTTGGTAGTTCCTTGATTAGGGTATTGTTTTCTGCTTGATGGTTTGTCTGCTTGATTGTTTGTCTCCTTGGTAGTTCCTTGCTTAGAGTATCTGCTTGTTTGTCTGGTGTTAATCCCTATCTGGGTGTAGGCTGCTGGAGAGGATGTGTCTGGTCTTTTTGTTTCCTTCTTAGCTTCCTTATTGTCTCTTTTGAATGGTATATAAATGCGGTTTATCTCTATGTGTCTATTGATGGTTGATGTGTCTGAGTGCCAAGCTTCCAGGAATTCCCTAGGGTTTGGAGATTTAGCTTGGTCTAGAAGCTTGGTGTAGTTGAAACTATGGTTGAGTCTGTCCATGTGTTGTGAGATTAAGGAGTTTTCATCATGTCTTCTGGCTGCTAGTTGGTGTTCATGGATGCACTCTGCTAGTCTTCCTCCTATCTGTCCTACATAGTGGCTGTTACAGTCTACACTGTATGTTGTAGATGACTCCTGTTTTTCTTCTTGGGCTACTGGGTCTTTTGGTTTACTTAAGATGTTTTGGAGAGCTTTAGTTGGTTTGTCTGTTATGGCAATACTGTATGGTTGCAATAGTCTGTTGGCTGTTTTTGAGAGGTTTCTGATGTATGGCAGTGTCATCCTTTTCATAGCTTGTGTTGGTTGTGCTGTAGTGGGTTAAAGGGTCAGGCACTTTTTGATAAAGTTGCATGGGTATCCATTTTGTTGGAAGATGGGAACACCCATGGGATCATCACTCTTAGGACTCATAGCAGAGACTATAATGCAGCATCTAGAAACTAGACTACTTTAAATGGTACCTGGAAACTGATCAACAACCAGTCCAGACTGATAAGAATTAAGGTTATTGTAAGAGTAAAGATGAAAAGAGGAAAGATCCATTATGAAGGCAATGAGTAGGTTAACATTGCAGAAGCCCAGATGTGTGGAAGGGCCTGGGAATGTCTCAGACATCCCCCAAATTCATATGAAGATAGGACAAAAAGCACATTAGGTCTTGCAAGGTTCTGTTACAATAGCCTGTTTTAATAAAAGTAGTTTTAGGCACATCTGGTTTCTGTTTCTTGATCTGGTCTACCTTGTAGGGCTGACAGTTATGTGCTCCCAATATTGAGTTCCAGTGAGCATACAGGCCACTGTATTGTGGACCATTTGTTTCTGAGTAGTCTTTAAAGGCAGCTCCATGTAGAGTTTATTGCATTGTTTCTATTACATAGCTGAAGAATACTGAAACATATGATTCATAGAGTTGGAAGGTATCTCAATGGTCAACTACTCCAACACCCTTCTCAGTGCAGGATTTGTTAAAACATTTTGAACAGATGGTTATCCAGCCTCTATTTGAAGGGGAACTTCTATTCCACTGGTTGACATTTCTTACCATCAGGAAATTCCTCCTAATATCTACTTTGTATTTCCCTGTACTTTCAGCCTATTGTTTCTGGTCCTGCTCTCAGAGAACAAGGCTACTCCCTCTTCTTTGTGATAACCCTCTAGATATCTGAAGGCCACTATCTTATTTCTCCTCAATTTTCTCCTCTACAAGTTAAACATGCTCAGTTTCTTTAAGCATTCCTCCTAGGACTTGGTTTCCAGCTCCCTCACCATCTTCAGCCCTCCTCTGAACTCACTCCAGTACTATACTCTTTGTCTTAAGTTTGTTTCTTTTGAATATTTTGTAGCCTTCCAGGGCTCTGTTCCAATTATTTATATCATTCTACCAGGTTTGGGCTCCTGTATTAAGATATCAGGTTCTCTGTTTCTTTCCCATACTCTGTTTATTGGTGTAGAACTATCTGAGATTGTGAGTGGTATTCCCTACTGGTTTTGCTGGTGTAGTTTCATGCTAATCTCTAAGTCTCCTTTCCACCCTCATGCTTCTTCCATTATCTTCTGCATTGTGGGCCCCAGTCCTTGGCAGTATTTTTAGTTCTTGGCTTTTGCTACTTTTCACCTTTTGCTCTAGTTTAATACCCTCCTGAATGAGACTGGCAAGGTGACTGCTGAATTCCTCCTTCCTCGTGTTTGTGAGATGTAATCCATCTTTGGCCAGGAGTCCTTCATATAGGTAGCAGAGACCCAAACTCTGCAGAATGTCATTATTTATGTTGTTGACTTCTGGAATCCTGTTATTTCATCTTATCCCATGACCCTCAACTAGGAGGACTGATGAAAACACTACTTGTCCTCTCAGTTCTTTTACTTTCCTGCCCAGGGCTTCATAGTCTCTGGCAATCTATTCTAGGTTCCTCTGGCACTGTTGGAACAGATAGAGTTAGGATTGAACAGTCTCAGCAGCCTGTCCGTCACATTCTGGAAATGGGCACCTGGAAATCACATCAGGTCTGCACGCTGTAGCCATGGTTCCTCTCAGCAGTGAATCATTCACTAACAAATGCAGTTCTTCTTCCTCAAAGAAGGAAGATTCCTGGATTTCTTTGAGTCATGGAGCAGGAGAGTTTTCCACTCTGTTTTGTGAAGCCAAAGTTGGTGAGGCTTGTTCAGGTCTTCCTAGTGGAGCAGCAAAGAAATTTGAGTAATTAAACAATTAAACAATAATAGTTGAAGAGTGCAAAGTTTTTATCCATGTTACCACAGAGGTTGGATAAGAAATACCTGGACATAGGCCTGTTGTAGACTTTAGAACAGGGATGGAGATGTAGTCTTCAGATGTTTCTGAACAATAATTTCTGAACAATAATTCCCAGCATTGATGAGGATTCCTGAGAGTTGTAATTGAGTAACATTTGGAAGGCCAAAAGTTCTACCCCTATTTCAGAGCTGAAAAAATTAAAAGGTATTCTAGCCTATCCTTGTATAAAACTAAGGTATTGGGGGAGGGGATTTTGTGGGGAGGGGAAAATAAAAGGATTGTTGCCATGGCAGTTCCATGATACAGCTCACTGCAGCTTTCACAGCTCCATAATAATGAGGTTATATGCATCAGTTCCATAAAAATCAATAGGAATGATTTCAGCCTATATGGTTTAAACACTAAGTTTCATTTCAGTTGATTTTCTTGGAATCAGCCCCCTCAACCTGAGACTGACTCATCCAGCAAATAAATGGTTAGGAAAATACATGCCCGTCGTGGTGCCATATTCATGCTCACACACATACAGTAAGTGATTGTAGCATTGCAAGGATATGAGATTTCTTTTCATCTAGGAGCAAAAAGTTAACTTCAGCAGAACTGAAAATTCTGATGTCGTACCTCTATTAGGAATCATTTCATAGGTCTGGTCATATAAATCCAATCATTTAGGGGGATAGTGGAAATGTTGAGATGTAGCTCTTTCTGTTTTTTAATCTTTGCAAGGTTGGCAGTATTTTGGCATCAGTCCAGCCCACAATTACACATGCTTAGGTCCTATTGATTTAAATCACACTTAAACATGTGGTCTGGACTAAAGCCAAGGTGCAGCACACCAAGGCCTTATAAAGGTATTTGTCTGCAACATGAGTAGGGCTAGAATGAGGAAGGAACATAGATGTACAAGCAATCCTCACCTCAGCATCTCTTCATGTCCACTTGCTTTTAAACATCTTGCTCACTAATGCCAAAATCTGAAAGAGAGTTGCAGTGCATTTGGCCCTCACACTCTTATCCATGGGATCCCAAACTGGTAGGGTGGAAAACACGTACAGCCAAATGCACCTGTAGTCTCCTTTCAGAACTCTGCTGGGCCAGAAATGCAATCACTGCTGGACCAAACGGTGTTGTCAAGCACTGCAAATCTTCAGATGTAGATCAGACGTCTGAAAATAGAATGATAGCTTCTGCCCATGATACTGAATATGACCCCTTTGCTCAAGTTGATCCCAAGCCATAGAAGTGGGTATAACTAGGAAGCTGAACAGAGCAGTTATGGGGAGCAACTGTTAAGAGACTGGGGCCTTGGAACTAGCTGTGCTAATTTTGGGGCTACATCTGGTCTGAGTTTTATAGCTACCGTTGTATTTACATTGTGTATTTAAAGTCAGCTCTCCCTTTCCATGGCATTCTAAATAATATTGCCTCCCCTTAAATAGAACCTTGTGCCATGCAAATTACTTGACTGTCTACATTCTAAATTAAAAACAAATCTGGAAAATTGGAGGGGGGAAGCCAAGGTAATGTAAAGCCTGCAAATTATGAGCTAATAAGTTTCAAATATTGTGCATAGCTATTTACTCCGCAGTTCAATAAAGAATATTGTTACTATGGCAACTACAACATCACATGTGTATGCAACTTCAAAGATGCAGATCTTTTCTTCCCTTGCTTTTTTTTTTTTTTTTTTTTACAAAAAGACACTTAGCAATATGGCATTTGAGCTGCTGAGTTTCAAACATGTTTTTAAATTATTTTTTTTGTAAAAGTGACAAATAACTAGCTGGGTTTTGAAAAAAGAGAAATAGTTGAAAAAGAAAATGACCAAGATTTTTTTTCCAATCCATTTTTTTTATTTTATTCAGTGTCAGGTGTGGATTTATTGAGCCTTATACCATAAACCATCTATTTGCTTCATTTGGGGGGCACATTTAGTATAGAATAGTTGCCCTCTCTAGTTTAATGAGTTCCCTAGAACAGTGTGAGACTAAACCTTAGAATAGGAGAGTTTAAAAATGAAAGCCAACCTGGTCAAAATAATACAAAAGTCAAAACTAAAAAATAGAAGTATTTAGTTTCACCTTGCAGATTATCTAAACAAGCTGTAATTGAATCACAGATGTTCTAGATATCTAAAAATAAAAATGGATCAATATTGCATAGTAAAGTCAAAGGGCATTGTTAAGAAATTCTGAAAACCAAACAGGCAAATTCCAGGAAAAATAAAAATCTACACTAATTAAACAGGACAAAAAACCTATACACAACTTCTTGTGAATTTGAAAGAAAGACAGTCAACCTGTAATCTGACCAGTAGCTTTGAAGTGAAACATTTGGGAAGTAGGAGATGTCTTCCTGTCAATCTATGAGCTCTCTGCTGTTGGGGCTAGGAAAGGAATTGTTACTTCAGCAGTTTGGTTCCACCCACAGAAAACTTCTAATAGGAGAAAAATTCCCCTGGTTGAAAATTACAGTTAGTGGTGTTTCAACCGTGGTTGAAGTCTGATTTTCTCTGTCTCTCTCTGTTATTATCTTGGGTTATTCTTCACACCTGAAATGTGAGAAATAGCACCTGAGTGATTAATGAACAGAGATTAAGCTCAATATCTTTTTTTTTAGCATGATAATAAAACAATGTAAGAACAGTAGAGATTTTTGTGTCTATGTGCGTATGTGAGAAAGAAATTCCAATGTGGTGAGTTACACAATCATTTCATTATGGAGCTAGTTTAAGTACAATTATTTTTGGCACAACAGAAGGGCAAATGATTCAAAGAGAGAAAGTGCACAGACAAAAACAACAGATGGGAACCTTTTTTTTTTTTGAATGAACAATTATATTTAATAGAACAGAATATCATAATGAGCTAGTAGTTTTATTAAAGATTAGAAGGCACTGCCAATGACTGAGATTATTAAAATTTTAAGAGAATATATTTAGGGTATGACCAAATTGTTTCTCTTTTTTTAAAATTAACTAGTGGCCCTAATTATGGATTTTTACACATAAAGATAACTTTTTCAGTTCTTTATTGCAATATTTATAGATCACCTTTTGTTACAAAACAAATATTAAAGCAACTTAAATGAAAAATAAAATCTTGAAGTGAAAAGAGCTTATCTTTTTATTAAAAGCTAAGAATATGTACTGACTTTAAAATTCAGTCCAGAACCTGATTCAGAGATTCAGTAAAAGGTCTATTTCTATTCAGACTAGCTCAGAAAGAAATTGATTCAACTTAGGTCACAAATCAAATGCAAAATTTGGACAAATCTTGACTCTCATTGACTAGCATAAAAAAAGCCTGTCTTTTTAAATTAAATTTTATTTTTTACATAACAGAATGACATTTGCAGGCTCACTAAATTCTAAAAGGAAGAAACCTGTCCAATTTCAAAGACATGGGTATCAAGGTTTAATCCAGCCTCCCCTACATTTTCACTTATGAAAAAGAAAGTGCCTGTAATGTTATTGTTTAGGAATAGAATTAGATGAAACTGGCTGTAATATTAAACAATGTCAAATGTTAGCCTGGTCACACAGTGATTTTTGTACAAATGGGGATTTATAGATTGGATGGGGTAGGAGGGAAACATAGTTTACTAACCACTGTACTGTTTAATGGGCAATACCTATGAAAACAGTAAATATTGTAGAGAAGCCTCTTGGTAGAAAGACTGCCAAATTACAAAAGGATAGCTGTTTGGGGTGTTGTGATAAAATCTGAGTGACACAGTTGATGCTCACAAACTCAGGTTGAATTGCCTTCAACACGCTTCATTTCTACTAAGGCACACTTTGACAAGACCCAAGTTCTGCTCAGAGGAGAAGCCTTGAGAACATCCAACAGTTTCTAAGGTTGGACTTTTTCAGTGTCCCTGCCATACCCAAAGATCTGGCAGACATAGTTGGATCAAATTGAAGCCTCCTCTACACACATCTCATCTTTACCCAAAAGATGTGTATTCTATAGCCCAGGTCAACTTTCTCATCTAGGTCAAATCCTGAATCAGAATGTACATTACAGCAGACAGAAGTCTATGAATCAGAAGGGCATATAACCAGACAAAATATGCCTCCTTTTGTTTCTTGGACTTTTTTTCATTTCCATTGCCATATATCATCCTGCATATGATAATCAAAATGATAGCACTCCCTCCTTTATCCATCCTCTTCATACAAATTATTAGTCCAGTGCTATTTTCCATGGACACTCATCTTCATTATCTGTGGCTGTCATAAGGCTGGGAGAGTTTAATGGAAAAATGGTAGCCTTTGATAGTAAGCGTAATACATCTGTCTATCTCTCTTTGTCTGCCTGCCTGCCTGCCTGCCTGCCTGTCTATCTATCAAGCATCTCCAGAAGGGCAATTTATTCTAAAAAAAAGGTGCATTTTACTTTCATTTTTAAGTTTTGTATTTACTTGAAATATTTCCAGACCAATATATCAACAAACAATTCAATAATTAGCCATTCATTAAGCACTAACTTCAAACATAGCAATCAATTTCTAGTTACATGTACTCTTCTGACTCACCAGAGTTCTAATACTTTGAAAATATAATGCATAATATATTAAAGGAGAGAGATTTGACACCCTTTTTCCCATTCCATTTTGAGTCAATATTTACCAGAAATAGAAACCATTCTTCCCAAGAAAAATGGAGAACTGTGGAGATTCTAGATGACTGGAAGAGAGAAAATATCCCTATGTTCCAAAAGAAGGGAAAAGAATATCTAGAGAATTATAGACCAGTCAGTGTGATGCTGATACCTGGGGAGATTTTAAAGCAGATCAGAAAGAGATTGATCTTTAAGCACCTTAAGACCAATAGAATAGTTGCTAAAAGTTAGCATGTATTTATCAAGAACAAGTCTTGTCAAATTAACTTTACTTACTTTTGTTTGGGTAACTTCCTTAATAAATCCCAGGAATGCTACGAACATAATATATCTTGATTTCAGTAAAACTTTTGGAAACAACCCTGTGACATTCTGATTAGCAAATTAGTTAAACATGGGTTAGATGGCTTGACAATTAAGTGGATCCATGCTCATCTCAAAAAGTTTTCCATAATGGTCCTTCATTAAAATGGGGAGGCACATTAAGTGGGCAGAGGAAGTACAAGGTTCAATTTCTTGTCTACTTGCCAATATTTTTATTAATGATTTGGATGAAGAGGCAGAAGGAATGTTTATCAAATCTGCAGATGAGACACATTTTGGAAGGATAATTAATAGAGCTCTGTGGTGTTTGGGATGTGATTCCCAATGATGCTTCAAATACTTGTCTGCTAAGCCCTGCAGTTTCAGTCAGATAGTTTTAAGGGTTTTACCACATTAATTATTTTAAAAACATCTTTCTTATGCACATCTTTTAAGAAAGATAACAAAACAGCCTCCAAATTGTTCATCAAAGAGCTATAAAAAACTTGTGCCAAACTACCACAGAAAGTGTCCTACTCCAATTTAAAAATAACCACTTTCAAAAACTATTTGAAAATAAGCTTCTACTAAAAATAGAAAAGTCTACTATTCTCTGACCACTTGCTGTTGTGGGCTGATTGGCATGAGTCATTGGCCATGATGTGTTGTGTATTACTTGTGTAAGTGTGAGAATGTATCTGCTACTGCTACTGCAAATATAATAAACTATGAGTTAAAGAAATGGTCTTATATATGTGATAGTCTAACACCAAAAATGCTATCAGAGCCACTCACACAAAGGATAATTGTGGGTTTCTATCTCTCTCCCCCTGCTGTCAAGCAAATCTTCCACAGTGAATTATATTGGAAGAGGGAGACACAAACAAGAGAGCATGTCTTCTCCAAGCGCTCTGATAGGCATGGTGTATGGAAGTGATAAACTCATTGGCTAGCTATTCATGTCACTATCATCATACCATTCAGTCCCTGCCCCCAAAACAGACACACACACACACACAAACATACCTTTCTCCATATATGGAAGCAAACTTGCCCTAATGTTTGAAACATTGCAAAACTAAAACATTCATTGAATCTTTGAATCATGTTTTCATATCTTTCTGAACCCATCTGAAAACAACTGATTCAATTCGATCCCTTTAGTCAGCCTGAATCAAATGGAATCATCCATTAGAAAATGTGCACAGGCCTTATTAGGGTTACTCTTAATCATGGGCTAAGGTGCGGCTTGTGACTGATATAAAATCCAAATGCTTATTGTGGATGAGATTCAAGCATGGCAATGGCCTAGTCATTGTTACTTTGTGAGGTTGCAACTTTTCTTGGTAAAATTTCAATGAAAACAATACAATTTCTGTAACTCTCTCATGAAACTGAAGTATCTATTATATTTTAATGTTCATGAAAAGAAATATGAAAGTTAACTAAGAGCCTTCTCTTTAAATGCTCAGAGCTCCTACTACTTATAATGAAATACATACAGTCTCATCTTTGCTGATTTTTAAAAGAACTCTGAAGGCATCTTATTCTGTACCATGCTGCCACTGATTCCTACAACTCTCTAGAGATTGGTTCGTGACTTTCTGTGCTATTAACCAGGGTCTGCTTTGGGACCAGCTGTCTCATTTGGGAGATGACGTTGTGGTTTACAGTGGTTCATTTCCTTCTCAGACAACAGTTTTCAGAAGGTTGTGTTATGGGAGGTTTCTCATGGTTTGATGTTAACACCATCCAATTTATCACCTTTGTTCTTTGAGGATATAGACTGAGGAAACTGAGCTGTCCTATATAACTCAGATGAAGCAGGGGATGATCAGAATTGGTGTCCCTGCAGGCTGATGGACTGAATGATAGTTTTTAACACTTCAATGGTTTCATTTTCTACATTTTAATTGCTTATACTAGGCAGTGATGGTGATTTACATACTGTTTTCTTGTGCTAATTATTATATTTTATCACCTGTCTAATTTTTTTTTTTTTAGTTTGCAACACATCTAGAAAACAAACAAACAAAAATGTTTCTCTATATGAAGGTACTTCTTTTTTGTTTTAAATCCTCTGCTTATAACCATAAGGAAGAAATAAAGTAGGGGAAATAGAAAGCAAAAATCAGTTAAAGTTCCTGCTGTCTTTCAAAAGCCATCATCTTATGGATGATAATGATTGATCATGGCCATTATTAAGGACAGATTTCCAAAATTCCTGAATACCTTTCCTGGAAAATCATTACATCAGTACTTTTTCATTATGATATCAATGAATTCATGGATGAATTGATTAACAAGGCATGCATGTTGTCAGAATGTTGAAAAATGGTAAGGCTGCAGGCGTAGATGGTGTAATTAAAGAAATGATAAAATATGGATGTGGCTTGCTTATCAAGAGGCTGTGTAACTTGTGTAATGTAAAGATTGCATTTGTGATTGATAATTGGAATAATTTTGCAATTGTTCTCCATACAAAGGAAAAGATAGCAAGAGTGAATACAGAAACAACAGAGGGATTTGATTTCTAAACATGCCTGGGAAAGCAACTTGCAGAACTCTGATTGAAGAGATTCAAGAATGAACAAAATTTGGAAAGTATTCTGTTGTTTTATGCCGGGAAGAGGATGTGCAAGCCAGATTTTTGAGGTCACTGAGAAAAGTATGAATTAAAGAAAGAAAATGTGCACTTCAGGGATAGCTGCAGGATATGGTAAAAAAAGTCAAGATGGAGGCCATGAGGTGTGATCAAAGCTGCTCCCATTTTTTATGTGCATCACACATTCAGCACACCTATAAATCAGGCAGAGCTTCAATCACACCATCCTGACAGCCATCTTGACTTTTTTTTACCACACCCTGCAGACACCCTTGCTACCTTTGTTGATTTAGGGAAAGCATAATATAAAGTGAATTATGAATTGTGAAATGCTTTCACAAATACAGAATTTAAGGGTGAATGTAAGGCAAGGATTTATTATGCCCCTTTATTCCCTTAATGTACCTTAGGACAAACATATAAAAAACATTTGCAATGATTTTAGAGGTGTGTTGTTTGGGGATGTGAACGTACTTTTATATGCAAATAATAGCCTGGTTGACTGAGAATCCAATGATTTGCAGGAAATATTATAAAGACTGTAGGACTATGTATCTGAAAATTAATGGATCATAGGCCAAGGTAATTGTGCTTGATGAGGAAAGTGGAGTGAACAACTGTAAAGTATACATAAATGGTAAGAAATTAGAACAGGTATGTATGTACCTTGTTGGAATATTTACTGAAAATGGAAATATGGGTGGAAAAAATGGTAAGATATACAAAAACTGATAGAAACATCATGTACAGTATGTGGTCAGTTGTAAGGCATGAATGTTTATTGAAAGAAGCAAAATTGGCTTCTGGCTACTTTATTATGACTAGTGGATGTGTGTTGTGAGCTCTGTTTGTCTTAGAGGGACTGGTATGTTTTTTGAGGGCATTATGTATGTAGCAGAGGGCTTCAGAGCAATACAGATAGTGAGAGAGTGGACTATGAGACTAGTGGGTGAGTTTCCACGCTCATTTGCCCCTTTTCAACCTGTTTTTCGACCCATTTTGGATCAGTTGGACCATGCATCTTGTACTCTTGGGCTGTGTGCTCTGAGGAAGCAGAGGGGTGCACATATGCTGTTCCCATGGGTTTACATCGGCAGTTTTTCAGAGCCATTCTGGTGGATGAGGAGGCTTGCCGGATTGGCACAGTGGTGGTTTTTGGTCAGGTGGATGCCGCAGTGATGCTGAAAGCTTTGTTGGAGGCTCAGACATAGAGGCTGGTGAGAGAGGCGCTTTGTTTTCCGGGACTGCTTGGCGGATATCTGTCAGTGTTCATGGCTGCAGTGGTGTTTGTGGCTGCGGCAGTGGCAGGGATGAGACAGTAGAAGGTGACAGCAATGTGCCTGGCCTTTTCCTGGCCTTTCCTGGCCTTTTCTAGTGATGGACAGTGTGGTCTGGTGTGGTTTGTGGCCCTCAGATTTGGCCTGGGACCTGAAGAACTCCTGATACACCATGGAGTGTCTAATTAATAGCATTTGGTGGATCTGATAGTAGTGGAAGAAGAAGGTTGTACCTGAGACCTGTCACAGACTTTCCTCCTTAGAAGCCATTTTGTCTCCTCCTTCATGGTTGGAATTGGAAAAGGACAACATGGTGGCCATTTTAGGGCCAACTAGAACTGATGTGCAGATGCCACCTGGTAGCTGGACTGGTAATGAGGTTTTGGACAGTGCGAGTTTTTCCTCTGGTTTGAACTGAGTACCCTCCCAGGTGAGAGCTGGAAGGGGGAAGTGGGGTGATTTGGTTTGCTGTTGTGACTGGAGGTTCCACCAGCTGGTTTGATGAGAGCAGCTGGCATGGGGGTGGGGGGCATTGATTGCTGTTTGCTTAGCAGGGTGGGTTTTAGAGTTGCCCTGTGGCTCTGAGAGCATATGCTGTAGCATCCAGGGGACTCTGTTCTTTGTCCCTTTGGGATGTTTGTTGGCATGTTGGGATCCCCCATTTTGGGTACCAGATGGCATGAGTGGGGGGATGTAGGGGCCTTGGGGGAATTTGGGGTGGGTAGGAATGTCATGGTGGTGATGGGTATGGGAAGATATGGTGGGAGATCAGGGGTGGGCCACTTTCAGGGAAGATAAGCCCGGGACCTTGTTCTAGTCCCACGTTCCAGCCCCCAGGTCTCATCCCCTTTTTTTGGTCACCAGATCTTTAGAGGCCCTTGCTTTCAAGTGCTCCTGCTAAGTGCCAGGTTGGTCTGTAATAAGGCCTCTGTCATCTGTTGATTTGATCACAGATGAGAGGCTGACCTGGCATGTATTACTGAGACCTGGCTGGGTCCGGGGGGGGGGGGCATTCCTCTCTCAGAAATGTGCCCAGCTGGGTTTCGGGTGTGGCACCAGCTGAGATTCCATGGCAGGGGCAGGGGTGTGGTGGCTATCATCCAGGAGTCTCTTACAGTTTTCAGAGGTTTGCCCCATAAGTTGCTGGATGTGAGACCCTGTTCTTGATGTTGGGCTCTAGGGATCAGTTAGAATTGTTGCTACTGTACCAGCCTCCCTTTGCATAGCAACCTCTCTTCCTGAGCTACTCAAAAAAATCTCTGGGCTGCCAGTGGAGTTTCCCAGCCTTATGGTTCTGGAAGACTTCAATTTGCCTTCCCTGGGAGTGAGGTCTGAGGGAGCTCAGGAGTTCAAGCCACCATGAGAGCCATGGGCCTATCCCAAGTCATCCCAGGGCCTGACTTAGGGCAGTGGTCATACCTCTGATCTGGCTTTCTTGTCGGAACAGTGGCAACATGACCTGGTATTGGGGGAGCTTTTGGTGGCTCCTCTGCCATGGTCAGATCATGCTCTGGTAGTCATGAGATGCTCTGGTGCCACCCCCTGCTTCAGGGAGGGGGGACCTATTAGATTGGTCAGTCCCCAGTGACTAATGGACCTGGATGGGTTTCAGAGAGAGCTGGGGGTTATTCCTGATGATCTGCTACACGGTCCAGCTGAATCCTTGGCTGTTGCCTGGAATGAAAGAGTAGCTGAGGCTTTAGATTGGATCACACCCATGCAACCTTTATCCTCTTGTGGATCCCGTTGGTCTCTGTGGTTTACAGAGGAGCTTCGGGAGATGAAATGGGAGAAGACACATCTAGAGCATTGCTGGCGGCCAATGTGGGATGAACTCAGCCAAACACGTGTGAGAACCACTATTAAGGCCTACCTTGTGGCTGTAACGGCGGCAAAACATCAATACTTCTCTGCCCTTATTGCTTCCACAGATAGCCACCCCGCAGTCTTGTTTAAGGTGACATGAGCTCTCCTCAGAAAGAAGGACTTGGAGGTTTATTTGCAAGGCCATGCCAAGGAATTTGCAGAGCATCTGATGGACAAAATTGCTCAGATTCGTTCCAAGTCGGACTACAGCTTTGATACAGGTCCAGTAGAGGTGCCCAGGGCACAGTCTTGCCCTGTTATCTGGGAATGGTCCTGTTGGACCTGAAGAAGTGGACAGGGTCCTAGGGACTGAGAGCTTCCCCACCTGCTCCTTAGATCCATGCCCCTTCTGGTTAGTTAAGGCTGACTGGAGGGTGTGATATGGTTGGATCCTAGCAATGGTGAACTATTATTTGAGAGAGGGGGTTGTTCCATTGCTTCTTAAGGAGATGGTGGTTCACCCTCTCCTCAAGAAGCCATAGCTGGATCTGACTGTGCTAGACATTTTTCGTCTGGTGTCTAACCTACCTTTTTGGGGGAAGGTTGTGGAGAAGGTAGTTGCACAGCAGCTTCAGTGGGCCCTGGATGAAGCGGATTATCTGGACCCCTTTCAGTCAGTATTCAGGCCTGGATATGGCATGGAAATGGCATTGGTTGCACTTTTGGATGATCTCTGGCAGGAGTGGACAGCTGTTGTGCATCTATCCTTGCTCTTCTTGACCTCCTGGCAGCTTTTGATACCATCAACCTTAGTATCCTTCTGGATCACCTCCACAGGATGGAAGTGGATGGCACAGTATTGTGCTAGTTTGCTTTCTTTCTGAGGGGCTGGTACTAGTTGGTGTTAATTGGGAGTGAGCGATCCTACCCTTGCCCCTACTTTGTGGAGCTCCTCAGGGTTCAGTACTCCCTCCGCTTCTATTTAATATCTACATGAAGCTGTTGGATGACATCGTCTGTTGCCATGGGGTGAGGTATCATCAGTATGCTGATGAAACTTAATTATATATCTCTGCTCCAGATGAATTAAGTGATGCTGTTGACGTCCTGCCCTGGTGCCTGGTGACTGTAGGGGTCTGGCTGCAGAACAACAGGCTTCAGCCTGGCAAGATTGGGTGGCTCTGGTTATTGGGGCTTTTTGGATCTGGGATTATATCATCTTTGGTGCTGGATGGAGTGGTGGTGCCCCAGAAAGACCCAGTGTGCAATCTGGGGGTCCTTCTAGACTCGAGACTCCTGCTCGAGGAGCAGGTGGCAGTAATGACTAGGAGGTCCTTTGTGCAACTTCATGTTGTGCACCAATTGTGCCCCTTCCTGGACCATGAGGCTATACTCACAGTTACTCATGCCCTGCTCACCTCTAGAATGGATTACTGTAATGTGATCTACATGGGGTTGCCCTAATTGGAAGTTTCAGCTGGTACAGAATGCAGTTGTGTGGAAGTTATGTGGACCCCTACATGGTGCACGTTACATCTCTGTTCTGCAAGCTGCATTGGTTGATGGTCTGCTTCCAGGTGCAATTCAAGGTGCTGGTTTTGACCTTTAAAGCTCTACATGGCATGGGACCAGGTTATTTGAGGGACCACCTCTTCCCAGTTACATCTACCCATCCCATCAGGTCAAGCCAGAGTAGTATTCTGCGGATCCCATCTACTAAGGAGTTACATCTGATGGGACCCAGGTGGCATGACTTTTCTGCTGTGGCCCCTGCCCTATGGAACATCATTCCTGCTGAGGTGAGATTGGCCCCTTCCCTACTTGCCTTCTGGAAAGCCCTCAAGATGTGGTTTTTCCATCAACCTTGGGGGTCCCATGGTAAGCCAGCAAGATGGTTGTGTGATATTAAGTGATGGTTGTCTCTCCCGCTATCTTTTTTTTTTTTTTTTACTTAGTATTTTATGATGTGTATTGTTTTTATGTATTGTACGCCACCCAGGGTCACGTTTTGTGAGATGGGTGGCTATATACATTTGTTAAATAAATAAATACATAAATAAAATGGAAGGGAGAGCTGGATATGTCAAGAGAAATGCAAAAGCAAGTTGAATGCAGAGGGAATAGATTATGTAAGGAGATCATGTGGTAAAACAAAAAGAAATGGGGTAAATAATGAGTGGATCCTCAATTAATATGGATTCAATGCAAAAATGTGTAACTAGTACATGTTGTCCCTTTAAAAAAGGAGTTGGCTGAAGAAGGAAGTGTGGCATAGAAAAGAAGAGGAACAATGGTAGCAGTGGAAAACAGAAAAGCTGAAGAAGGAAGAGAAAAGAGCTGAAGGCACTGGAACTGAGCCAAGATTAAGAAGAGGAATCTGTGGGATCATCAGCATCAGCAGAGCAGTAATGTCCCGACAGGAGCAGCTGACAAGCCCCAAAGGTTGAACAGGAACAGAGCAGAACATCAGCCAGATCAACTATTATAGTAATGCCAGTGAGACAATAATACTAGTGGTGCTGTAACTGGCTCCAGCAACCCTGGAGCATAGTAGTGGTAGTGGATGATGACAGAAGAGACCAGAAGAGTCCCAGTAGGCTGAAACTCCAAAATCTAGGTGTTGGCAAGGGGAAGGATTTAGCAGGAGGCAATCCTGAATGGCAACAACAATCACTACCTCTTGGGGAGGCTTAGCTGTGGCCGTTGAAAAGTAGTGAAGAAGATGTCAACACCAGCCATCCACCCAGCACCTAGTCAACTGGATATAGTTGGGCTTAGAAAGAAGTAGACTTAGATGGGAGTAAAATGAAAACAGGTTAAGACTGTGGATGTCTGTGGATTCTATATATAGAAATTAAATCTAGAAGACAGAACCATATATTGTAGGTTGATAGATTATAGACTTGTAAATAAAGTAGAATTGGACAGAGATTAAGATAGAATGGTCAAGAACAAAAGTAAAAATAATTCCTGAGACTAAAAAATGGTTTGTATGATAGGGAAATCTTTATTTTTGGTAATAACATTCTTTGAAGGGAATTGTTTGGCCTTCTGACTGTTCTGTCACTGTCCTCCAAATCAGATCAACAACAATCATAGTTTACTCAGTAGATTTGCACATTACAGTGAACCATAAACTAACTACATCCCTACTTTGTGTATCAATGCATTTGATGTAAATATAGGTACTGTGCAAACCTCTTCAGGCTTGTTGTTGTAGGTAAATAATTTAAATAAACAAATAAACAAAACCATTGTTTTGCTGACCATTTGCTTCTTAGTTAATATGGACCATGTGAGTCACTCATTTTTCTTAAAGGTTCTTTTAATTATTTATTTATTTTCAGGGGGCCATCATCCAAATCTAGATAGATAGGAGCTTCATATTCTATCCTGTAAGTTTTCCTGAAAAGGCAGATTGCATTGTGTGTAGAGAGTCAGTTTTATCTAGTGTTAAGGCTGTAGGCTAGAAACCAGGAGACTGTGAGTTCTAGTCCTGCATTAGGCATGAAAGCCAGCTTGGGTGCCTTTGGGTCACTCTCTCTCAGCCCAACTCACCTCACAGGGTTGCTGTTGTGGGGAAAATAGGGGGAGGAAGTAGTATTAAGTATGTTTGCCACCTTGAGTTATTTATAAAAATTATAAAGACAGAAAGAAGAAGACAACCAGTAGAAGCAAATATGTGTAGCTCAGGGTTGAACTGTGGAGTCCTTGGAGTTCTCTGAGTTTGGCTGTTTTCTTGCAAACGTTTCGTTACCCAGTTAGGTAACACCTTCAGTGCTAGAATGGAATGGGGTTTGCTCTCTGCCCTGCCAGTGTTGGTGGGGGTGTGGATTTTGTTTTGTTTTATTTTTTCCCCTCTGGTAGTTCCTTGATTAGGATATTGTTTACTGCTGATTGTATGTCTGGTGATAATTTTGGTGTTAATCTCTGCTTATCTGGGTGATGATTGTTGGTGAGGAGATGTTCTGGTCTTTTGTTTTCCTTTTTATTGTCTCTTTTGAATAGTGTGTAGATTTTGTTTATCTCTATGCACCTGTTGATGGCTGTCTTGTCTGAATACCAAGATTCCAAGAATTCCCTCACATTTTTGGACTTAGCTTGGTCTAAGATGCTAACAGTTTCCTAGTTGAAACTATGGTTAAGTCTGTCCATGTGTTGTGAGATTAAGGAGTTTTTATCATGTCTTCTGACTGCTAGTTGATGTTCATGAATGCGCTCTGCTAGCCTTCTGCCTGTCTGTCCTACATAGTGGCTGTTACAGTCCTTACACTGTATGTTGTAGATGACTCCTGTTTTTTCTTCTTGGGCTACTGGGTGTTTTGGTTTGCTCAAGATGTTTTGGAGGGCTTTAGTTGGTTTGTGTGCTACAGAGATCCCATGTGGTTGTAATAGTCTGTTGGAAGTTGCCGAGACATTTTTGATGATAAATAAAACAAAACAAACTCCCCACTCCCACCAACACTGGCAGGGCATGCCACAGTATATAAACAGAAAGCAAACCCCATCCCATTCTAGCATTGAAGATGTGCCTACCTAGCCAGGTAATGAAACATTTGCAAGAAAACAGTCAAGCTCAGAGAACCCCAAGGACTCCACAGAAGGAGAAGAAGGAGAAGAAGGAGAAAAAGTAGCAGCTCTGCTCCTACAGGAGAGGATTTCTGTTCTTTTCCAAAAGTTAATATTCTTCCAAGAATTTTATCTCTGGTTTTAATCTTTTCATTATATTGTGATGCAGTTTTGTTGCTTGGAATTCTGCAAGTTGGAACTCTAACACAGGGTAGGGACTTGAGGAAAAGCTGTCCTGACACATTAAGGGCCCTCACATTGGGGAAAACTATACTTTTTGTATAATACCTTACTTCAGGTGCAAATGATATTGTTTTCCCAGAAAAAAATAGGCAAATAAAATAATGGTACTCCCCATATGCAATGGTTTTGCCACAGTATTATGTTTCTCCCTAGCATCCGCTAAGACTCTGTCTTCTCTCTCTCTCTCTCTCTCGCTTGCTCGCTCCCACTCTCTCCTATTTACTTTCTTCTCTTGGATAAAAATTCACAACTGTCTTTCAGATTTTAGGAAGATGGAATTTCAGCCAGTGACTTCCAGCTTGTGAGGTACCCCAGATTCTTCCTCTGTTCCTCCTTTTGCCACCTCTTCAGACATGGCACAGGACCCCTGATATCATAATATGAACATGCTTGGAGCAATCTAACATTTTAGGTCTGTATATGTCATGGAATGTGACCTTTCCCTAAAATGGAACATGACTTTCTACTTATATTTTATTAAATTACAAATTGGGTGTTGCTACAGATAAATGCCATTATGCCGAAAAGGTTGTATCATGCAGCCTTTTTATATGACAATGCATTACACTCTGTTGATAATTTTTAAACTAAAGTTGGTTGTATTGCAGTCATAGTATGTTCTTAAATTCCTTTATTGTTGAGGTGTAATAGTCCTTTTGTTCATGTTCATCTTTGCTCTCAGCACAGTGCATATAATTATATCTTATTAGTGTTTAATCTTCCAAATGTTTTTTGAATTTTGTTCGGCACAATGTGTTTCTGAAGGGACTGTTATTGCCGCAACTCAGTGCAGTAAGGTAGTAAATGGGAGAATATCTAGTGACAAATTTCCCCGCTAGACTAATTTGTTTTACTGGCTGGCACGTCAAATGGTTTGACAAAATGCAAAGCATTGGGTCAAGGTAAGCAATCTTACGATAATGAGCAAAGAGAGGTGAGCTCTCCTTCAATTCTGTTCATATTGGATTGGTTCAAAATGAGTTCTTTCAGCCCTCCCTCCCTAGTAGAAACAAGCTTTCTGCATCTAGAACAAGTTTCGTGGTCCACAGGACATATATTTCTCCCTAAGGCAACAGGTGAGAAAGAAGGTGGGAAGAACAGGCTTTCTTCTTTAGCTCTCCTCCCTATTTGCTATTGTCTCAATCAATATGGCCTGTATGCAGGGAAAGAGAAAACAGCAGGAAGAGAAAGAAGAGAATTGGGTGACTTGAGAGAGATATTAATGGTAATTTGTCCCTTTCTGATGTTGTAGTTAACCTTTAACCAAAGGCTCAGAACTATAGAAATGATCTGAGATATTTGAAGTCCCCATTTTGGACAAGCCCATGAATTTCATATGGGTCATGATACTGACTCCACAGTTTGGAGGAATAATGAATTTGGAGGAATAATCTAAGGGAAATTATCTGGTGACTGCTCCCCAAAAGCCATAGAGGAAGTACAGCCTATTTTAACATACTTTTTTTGATTGAAGAGGCCACATTGTCATCCTGGGACTTTAAGGACTTTGGCCTCAACTTCTGAGCAGAATTCATATCATCTTACCAGAGCCCAAAATGGAGACTTGTTTATTGCTTACTTTCTCCCAGATCTTAAATGTAAACATCCTACCACAATCATCCAGTTGGCTCATGCAAGCTTGAGCAAGGAGTTTATTAAAATCTCTATACATAAAAGAATACCTGAACAAGCAACACTCCCCCTTCCTTCCTTCCTTCCTTCCTTCCTTCCTTCCTTCCTTCCTTCCTTCCTTCCTTCCTTCCTTCCTTCCTTCCTTCCTTCCTTCCTTCTTCTTCCACTTTTCTCCAGGAGTTCAAGATAGCCTACATAATATTCCCTGTACCAAAATTTCCTCCTACAACCCCATAAGGAAAATTAGGCCAAGAGTTAGTGATGGACCCAAGTTACCCAGTGAGCTTCCGTTGTGGAGATTGAAAGTGAACTGAAGTATCCCCACTCATACTTCCACACTTTAAATATAGGTTGACCAATGAAAGTCAGGAGGAAAAATAATCCATATGTGTTTTGGGTCAATTGTTCTTAACTATGAAAGCTTGGTCCAAATTACATGGGACAGAAGTGGGGAACTGTGGCCTACAAGAAGAATGTAGGCCACTGAGTTACCCAAGATTGCACACCAAATGTTAATACAAAACATAATAATGACAACATAATTCTCTGGTGATTTTCTTGTATAAATGACTTACAAAACAAGTTCTGATGGGCTTAACATATCTATATAACTTTTAAAAATCCAGCGTTGGGACTGAAGATCCTGCCCCCACTACCTCTTATATCACAGCAACACTTTTCTGCTGTTACTGGCCACCTAATAAAGACCTTTGTAGAACATGACCAGAGCTTTGAAAGATCTTCCAAAACCATAACCCACATTGACTCCTACTTGAAGCTAAGATTACTCTGAATGTTTTAGGAAAAGAACATTTTTGACAACAGTGTAAATAATGCACATTGCTTTCTGTTCTGAGCACCAATTTCAGTTCTCTCTCAAAATTGGATGGTAAATGGAAAGAACACCATTTGGGAGATAGAATTAGAATAGATTTTTGTAATTTTTCTCTGTACATCACGACTTTTCCTGCTACTGCATGGAGAACTCAGGAAATAATTTTTCAACCCTAACCATCCTTAAAGCAGAAAATATTATCATGGTCATTTAGAATCAGGTCCTGGTGGACTGTTTTTTTGTACATCAACCTAGTATATAACAAAAATTCCTTTAATCCAGATGGTGCTGCATCAGAGCAACTCTGCTTCTATAATTGGAAAGACAAGTGACAAAGGGGAATATACAGCATATATTTGGGATCTGTTCCCTTCCGTTGATCCAACCACATTTGATTAGAATATCTCTGTTTTTTTAAGTAAAGGGCCACTCCTAATTCCCCATATCTCTTCATTCCAATGAAAATATATCATTCCCAATGGCAGTTGAATGTCTCTAAAGCCTAAATGCCCAAAAAGATATATATTCAGGGATTCTACATTTTAAGGACAGTCTCTATTAGAACACACTTTCTATTTGAGTCAAAGTCCAGTCTACAGAGTGAAAGCCATAAAAAGGAAGAATAGGGCTTGAAGTCATCCACCAGTAAACTGAACTGCAGGCTGAAAGGAGTAGCATTCACATATCCAAATATGCACAAGATACACACATACACACACACACATCTGAGCTAACATAAATCCTAGAAGAACTGGTTCAAGCTATGCTCCAGATGTAATGCTTGTCTTTTGTCCCACCATACATTTATATAGTCTGTGTACCCTAATTTGTGGTATACTTAGTTAAAATTGAATTATTACTCACTTAATGTTGCATGCATGTCTATGTTTTCTGAGTGGTCAGGACATTTATAACTGACACTTTCCTCTGGGCTTTCTTCTTTACAGCTAACAGGAATAAAAATTTCAGAATTCTTGCAAAGCAGTGCTCTTTCCGTTGTGGAACATTTCTTTCGCGCACATCTTTTGAGGCTTGTATCTTTAGTATAATTACATGATGATTTTAATGGAAATTCTAAGGAAGTATTTTTAAAAGGAATGGCATATTTTATGTGCAGTTATATGTAAATTTACAGTTATAAATATGCACTTTTTTTTTCTCCACATGGGTATTTGCTTAAGGATCACTTTGATAAATGCAAACAAGACTCTTATATTATTTATTGGAAGATTGCTAAGATATATAACAGCAATTGTTATGCTTCTCAGTAGAATTCTCTACTAGAATATACAGCTTTTCCTACTGACTACTGGCACAAAGTTGGAAAAAAAATTACATTTAAAGAAGCTATTAAAATGCTAATAAAAAGAATGTGTTTTGCTTTTCCTCTAAGATTTCCATAATAATGATAACCTCCCACATTATCTTGGAGAAAAAGATAAAAGAATAACCAGATTAATAGACTCCAACAATAAATACCCTGAAGTCATTTAGAGCCCTATTCAGATACATAGCATCCTGTGTGGAAAGTATTATGTCGAATGTACCAGTAGGAGTCTAACAACCATGGGTATAGGCAAGGGCAATTTGTTGCCAACTTTTGTTGGACTTAATGATCACTGTCTAGGCTGCATAGGTCTGATGAACTGGAATTCATCAAAATCTCACAGGATGCTCACCATGTGATGAATAGGCTATCTGGTGTATTCGATTTACTCTAGGAGGTGAGATGTACCAAGGTGCTCGTTTGACAGCACTGATACATCACCACAGCAGACAAAAACAAGATGGAGTAGAGAACTCCAAGAACACAACATGGGAAGTTGCATCTTACAATAGCTACCCTTACAGCATTCCTTGTATCTATGCAAAAAAGTTAAGAACCTTTCATGTTCTCACTGGCTTATTCCAATGACTGCAAAAATATTAACATTCATTTTCCATAGTTGGATAATTCAACACATCTAATATTATGAAACCTTCCCCTTCTATGCCACAAAGAAGGACCACACTTTTTGAGGGATTAAATGATCAAAGCTTGGAGGTTGCTTTGATAATGGGTTGCTTAACTGTGGAACAATGGTAATATTTTAGTCATCATTAGCCTCGTTGCTGCTGAATGCCTTTTCCCAGCAGTTTATGAAGCTATGACTTTGGCATATAGCAAATTTAGGATAGATAGAAGGTAAATAGCTTGGAGGCAGAAAAGGTCATTTTAAAGAGGTAGTATCATTATAAATGTAGTCAAAAATAAATCTTATTTCTCTAACTTACATCTGCTAAATGAAATCCTGAAAACCAATTCTGGGTGTTGAATGGGCTCAGTGAATCTGAGCTGATTTCATTCAGAGACTGAATCCTTTCAAGCTTTCTGTAATAAATTTACTACTTATTTGGGGACAGAATATTTTCTCTTTGGTTGAGTTAAAAGGTTGTTGGTTTGAATATAGTTTTTTTTTTTAACTGAATGAGTTTTAATGCATGAAAGAGAGAATTAGGCACGGTCAACCCTACCAGAAGGCAGCCAGATCAGGTGGTGGATATTGGATGGGCCTTGATATTGAGAGCAGCTTCCCCCAGCCATCCGCTTGAGTCCACCTGGATATTTCTATCTTTCTTGGGCAGCAGCACAGTGGTGGTGATGTCTGCTTGTTGTTGGTTCAGGCTGGTGGCTTTCATGCTTCTTTTCCAAGGTGTCATAGAGAATGCAAGATATGAATAACTGGACTGAAGAAACAGGTAGGCCAGGCCCTAGATGGGCAGGTAATCTAGTAAGTAATCTAGGATACAATCAGAGCCTAGCACAAAGGATCTTTTAATAGAGGTGTGGCACCTGCACAGCTGACATATTCATTGTAAGCTTTGCTTTTGTGGAATAGCTATTTCTTCACTCACAAATTTGTGAAAAAATAGGTCAAACTATCACTCAGAGGTCATAAACAGTGAAAAATAATAAATCCCATGTGTTTATATACTCATAAGCAGAAAAAGCCTGCTGAGCCGAGTACTAAAGACCCAAAGCATGGAGTAGAAAATGTTTTGATTAGGAAGTCCTCCCTTATCCTAAGGGCTAGTGCACTAATTCTAAATAACATAACCTAAGGATAGGAATGAAGTAGAGAAAAAAAAATTGAGTAAATGTGGAGGGGGAAAGTGATACTAGGAAATTATCAGAGATTATATGCTAAATTGACTAGGGAAATTTAGTTGGTGAAAATAGAGGATTCAAGACCAAAATGAATGAAAAACAGAACACAGCAAAAGTATTTTATAATGGCCTTTTCCTAAAAAAGGGAAACACAGCAGACTTTCACATTTATGAAAACAGGTTGCTGCATAGAGGCTATCCTCTAGAGTCTTGGTTTTTGGAGAACATTTTCACAAGATAAAAAGGCTGTATTAGCAGTCAAGACTGTTAATCAGATAAGCAAAGAAAATTGTTCTGGATAATCTGTTGGCAAATGTGAAATGATGTAGAGATGGTCAAATTGTTAGTAAGCTCTTTTGACCACCAAAAAAGTAATTGTAAATAGCCACAGTAACAATTTTGCCTGAGGTCTTTGGTAATAATGTCTTACCAGTTGTAGGTTCTTTGTTTAAATCCTAAAACAATATCAAAGCCCATAACTCATGCAATGGATGGGCTGTTCTTCAGACACTGTTCTGAATGCCAAGAAACTGGAGGATAGAACCATACCTTGCATGCAACCAGACCATAGGGTTGTTGGGGGGGGGGCGGGGGGGGGGAAGGATGCTCTTTGGATAAGGAGGCAACGGACAGGACATTACCGCCACCTGGTGATCACTTCTGGAAGGACTTTTAATCATGTCATTTATAGAAGAGAAATAAAAAAAGGTAAACTATGGGCTAAAATGCCCCTGAGTCATACCCACAGCCTGAGGTAATAGATTTTGCCAGTGTTCTTCCACATTAAAATGAAAAGTTGCAATGTATAATCTGCAAAAAAGACACCTAATTGTTATAACTTGTTTTGACCATTGTTGCTACTACCACTTGCTATTACTTAAATGAGGCTTTGTTTTGTTTTGCTTTGTTTTTCAGGAGTTAAGGAATGGAATCTGTGTCTGGATTTGAGGTGTTTACATAAAGTAGAAATAATGTTAGGTAGAATCACAAGAAATCAAGCGAACTCCAGATAAATCTGGAGCAAAAACAATGTGCAAGTACAGTGGTACCTCGGTTCACGAACCGAATCAAATTTCCCCATAAGGTTCAATGTAAATAAGGTTAATCCGTTCTGAACCATATGTTTTTTTTTTTTAACCACAAAGATATGAAACAAAGTATAGTACAGTACAGTATGAAGAGAGAGAACACTAACCTTGCTTGAGGCGACACCAAAAAGCTTCACAGCAAGTGTCTGTCTGCGACCATGATCTCGCCTAGAGGAAGCCACGACCATGTGTCAGAGCAGGGAAGATGGCTGCGGGTCGTGTTCGTCACCTGATGCGGAGTTCGCAAATGGAAGCAAAATTTTGCAAACACTGCTGGTTGCAAACCAAATTGTTTGTGAACAGAAGCGTTCGTGAACCAAGGTATTACTGTATTGTAAATATGGAGCAAGTAAATAGGGCTATGCAGACCTTCAAGAATTCATTTCAATGAAGCTTTGACTGAAGGACCCTTTGAAGTTGCACCATCAGATGAAACTGTTCTTCCCATTGAAGCACTGGATCGGAGTGATTATGCTGCTGCAATCTAGTTGCTTGAAGGAGCTTTGGCACGTGAGTTGCATAGGTACAGAAGTCCATTTTCCATGGAGAAACCAGCCATCCAGACCAGGGAAGTCTGTGTCAATACTTTGACTCAAGGCATTGAGGAGAAGGAATTCAATTTTCAAATCAAGGCAATACCTCAGATCAGAAGGTACAGCAGTCAGGACTGAGGTAATGCTACAGTAGGGTGGGAACTCTCTATGCAGAGCTAGCCTGCTGGCCACAGATGCAATAGAAACAGAGTTAAGTACAAATGGCTTCCCAGAATTCTTTCCCATATTTGTGAGTAGGGAATGTAGGAGTATCATTTTAAGCAATTTCTCAGGGAGAGGAGAAATTCTCCACCAATTTATCAAAGTACATTTGCAACACAGCTTTCCTACCACATCCGCTCTTTTATCATTGCTCCTCCTGAAAATAGTGAGATCAGCAGCCCTCTTGGCACCTTGGTCATCACAATTCTCAGATTTTTACCATTATTCTGTTTCTCTGTGTGGGGAAAGTGGATGCTCCTCCATACAAAAGATTGGTAAATATTTGGAACAAATTCTGCAAAGTGGACTTCTATTGCTAGAAGGATGAAAAAGAGAAAGAAAAGGGGGTTCATATATTTTCCCAGAAAAATAATCTTTTTTGGTCAGTAAGTATTGAAGCTGGACTTATGGCAGCAGGAAAGGAGAGAGATGAGGAGGAAATATTTGAGTGCACAACTTTGGGTTTTGGTGGTGGCCAAACTGATGTTGTAAAGTAAACTGATTTAGATAAGTGTATTCTAGTAGTAGTCATCTTACAACAGAACATTTCTGGTTCACCTCATTATATGAATCTTTTAGGTGGGATTTATAGTTTCTTTCCCACAACAAAGCATTGTATAATAAAGAACTGCATGCAACTTTGTCATAAGAAGGAATCATATTTGACATTATGAAAATATAATGCCTCTTTGAATCTTGCTTTTCGTGAACTAATTCTGTGTACATCACATCAATGTAACTGAAAAGGCATCACATGTAATAGGAAAGAGGCACTTATATCCCATAATTTATGACTAGGAGGAGGGATGCAGAGAGTTGGAGGATATGGTGGGGACAAATAGTTACTGTGGCTATTTGCATCTTATTCATGTCATGGCAGAGTGGAGAAATAATATGGTGTGCTACCAATGATCTCATTGTCTCTCATGGATGAAGTCAATGGCAGTGCACATACATGTCAGCAATCTCTGCTATGACACATTAGAAGTGTCCTTAGCTGGAAGTGGAGATGGGAGCAACATAAAATCATACTAAATAGGCCAACAGTTTCAACTATAGGACTGTTTATCCTCATCCCCACTCTTTTCTAAGCAATGTATTATAATTAGTATGCATGGGCATCCATGGGGAGGGGAGATGACACAATGAGCATCATGATACAAGCTCAGCCCCATTTGTACATACATCATGAAGTCATACAGACATACAGTACATAAATAATGAATCTTGTGTTGTAATGCTTGTTTTGTCATTCTGATGAAGCAATCGGATTCCATGGACACCTTTTGTAATATATACATATAAGGAAGGCTAAGCTGTTTTCAACAATCCAACCATGAAATGGTGAGTAATGTTGTGAGCATAATATGGCTGTAATTCCAGAATTTCTTAGAAGCATGCTCAACTTACTGAAGGCTGCTTTTAAGTGCCTGACAACATACTGTAAATTTTTAGAAAGACATTGCCAATGAATACTGAATTTGTATTCATTTTCTTTAATTTGTTTATATAGAAAGCAGTTCATAATCCGCTTAATACTGCTCATATTCTTCATCAAAGCAGGAGGGGCTGCATGATGTATGTATATTAGCTTCAGGAGCACATCTGTGAGCTCAGATTGGATGAAATGTTGTAAACACAATGAAATGTTGCTAGGTAACTGCCTTTTAGTCAGTGTAGTTGTGAAAATGAGAAGGGTTTTTTCTCCCACAAAGATAGCCTATTTGGATAGGACAATGAACCATTATTTTATTTTCATCTTCATATATATCATTTTAAAACAGCAAAGCTTTTCCTCTTTGGGGAAAAAATGGCATATTTTAAAAAACAGTATTTTGCTTCTCAAACGTTCACATTTTATATGGAAAAATAGTGCCTATCTAGTTTTACAATTAAAAAAATCCCTACCCATTATAGTTTATATATTACCAACAAAGAGTTATTAGTTCTTTTGATTTTCCAATATTATCCCATCATATTTCTTTATAAACTAGAAGACCTACTGAGTGATCAGACTCATGAACGAGGATAGATTAGCTACCTATAGAGTTACCTATCTTGTAAATGTTTCTTATAAGTCCTGTCCCTATTTAACTGAAATATTATAAATTTTCTGCATCCAGGAAGAATTTCAGCGGGAAGAAAACTAGCACATGTACAATTACAGTATATGTGCTTTGGACTTCCATATCAGCCTGAATCCAGAGCAAGATGGTTACTCAACTCACATGGAAGCTTTTGTACGTTCCGTGGTATGTGTGAAGGCATCCTGTCATTTGAACAACATCATGATGGCCATGTCTCCTTGGGAGTATTCACATTGCAATCTTATTCTGTAATACCTAAATAGAGTTTACAATTCTCAGATTCCCAATGGATGGCCATTCTGGCTGTGAATAATTATTCATTATTGTTGTTGTTATTGATTAGATTTATTATGGCTGTCTACTCCAAAAGACTCTGGGTGTCTTACAGTATCAAAATATACAATATACAATTAAAACGATTAAAAACATGATACATATAGCCCAAACTAAACAGCAACCATAATACTAAAAAACTGAATTCTGGCAGTTGTAGTTGGAACATGTGTGTGTGTTTTTCTATGTCTGCTGTATTTATATTCTCTGTTCTAAAATCTACCTTAGCCCTAAAACAAGCCCATCATCTGTGGATTAAGAAAAAACTTCAAAAATCCAGTCAAGGGGAATTTTCTCTGGTCAGGTACAAACGTTTGGAGGAAGAGGGCAATTATTTTCAAGGTAGTCTGGATTTTTTTTTCCTCTCCCCTTTCTTATCACTATTTCAAAACCATAACAAAAATCAGTCATTGCTCTAAGTATTAGCCTCAGTCTGCAGTCTGAAAATATTGCTGCAGGTACCCCTTTGACTAACATATGACGATGGAACATTTCTAGGAATGTCTTTGAAAGCAATGGTGCATTGCCTTTGCGTCATTCGTGGGGCATTCGCAGCAGTATTTTGAAGCATTTGGTAGCATCGAGACTGTCACATGTACCTGGGCTTCTGAATGGCAAGACAGCTGCCTTTCTGACCACTTCAAAGTACCCCTATATCTGAAGGAGTTTTTTTCTTACCATATGACTTCCATTCCTCCCTTGAAACCCCTAAAATAGGGGTAGAGGGCAGAGAAGCCTGACTCTGGCTTCTTAGATTCCATTCCCAACTCTTCTTAAAGAGAGCTGCAGAAGGGATGTGCATTTAGGGTGGCCTTTTAAAAGGAAATGAGGTATTATTGTCACCACAATTAGCCATTTAATAGCAAAGAGTAAAAGCTTTCAGTACAAAATGCAGTGGCACAAGCAATTATGTATGCACTTAGATCTGCACACATTACACCTCTGTTCTGTGAGCTGCATTGGGTACCAATTTGCTTCTGGGTCCAATTCAAGGTGCTAGTGAAAACCTACAAAGCCCTACATGGCATAGGGCCAAGTTATCTGAGGGACCACCTCTCCCCACTAACATCTACCCATCCCATCAGGTCCAGCAGAAGAGGCTTGTTGTGGGCTCTGTCCAAAAGAGAGTGTCATCTGGCAGGACCCAGGAGAAGGGCCTTTTCTGCTGCTGCACCCAGCGTATGGAATATCATCCCGCCCCCCCCCCCCCCCCAGGGTCTGGCTGGCCCCGTCCTTGCTGGCCTTCTGGATGGTCCTGAAGACCTGGCTTTGCCATTTGGCCTGGGGATCAGAGAGTGGTGTGGAACCCATAAAATGTCCATACTGTTCTTGAATGTCTGTGCTGTCCTGGTGACTGTACTGTATGGCTTTTAATTATTTAATTGTTTTTAATGTTTGTATTGTCTATATGTCTGTTTTATTTTTTGAATTTTTGGTACTGTTTATGTTTTAATTGTAAGCCACCCAGAGTCACAAATGTGAGATGGGCAGCTATATAAATTGAATAAATAAATAAACAAACAAAAGTTTAGGTATCAAATTAATATATTTTGAGATATACTTTATGCAATTTCTATTAAAATTTAATCACTATACATTAGAAAGGGAAGTGGGGATGGGTGCACCTCACACTTTATTGACCTTCAAATGAAGAAGGTGATTACCTGCAATGAAAGTTATAGCTCCTCTACCCTTGGTGGTGCTCCACACAGTTTAGGCTCTTCCAGGATTCCATAGCATGCAAAGAACTTCCTAAAATGAATGAGGCTCCCCAATGCAGATGTTCACTTTCTGAACAGGAAGGGCAATGAGGACTGAAGTGGAAACTTGTGGAGCTACCACATTCACCTCTGGATTTTCTTTTCAGTCCATGGTTTAATATCATCCCCAAAAGATGCGAGAGAGACAGAGAGACAGAGAGAGAGAAGGTGATACAGATTTGTGACTGTACTACACAGCACATATCAAGTCTTCCTAAAAATTATTCTTCATCTAAGAGAAGTTCAGTGTTGAAGGAAGTATCAAGGAAAATCAGATCTTCATAGGTTATTCTGGATGAAAACATGCATACCTCTTAGCCTCCCTTATGTAGAAAGCTCATTCATTTTTTATATTCCATACAGTATTTTTATAGTAGCATTAGTCGTAATAGGAGCAGTACTGGTTTTAACTGTGAGGCATGCACATATAGGCCTCTTCTCTTCATTGCTTTTTGGTCTGTGCAAGAGTGTGCCCAGAAATTTGTTGTGCCTAGCCAATCTGCTTCCTCAGATGAGTAACTTTCCTTGGGTCAGGAGCTCAGTAATTTACCAATTTCCTTTCTGTAACTCCAAACCTTTCTTAACTTATTGTCCTTTTGGCTAAGCTTGGCACAAAAATACCACTTTTTACTTTGGGGCAAAATGCTATCATGCAGTGTTAAGTCAACCACTTTAGTGACTGACACTCTCAACATTGCCTCCTAATCCCATCTTTCAGTAAGAAGATTGGTTTCAGCAGGTTATCATTGTTTTTAGGTCTTAGTAGCCCCAAAGGGGAAATGCTGCAAATCCCTCACATCTTTTCTGAAGGCTTGACATATAAATTTTTTTTTAAGTGTTTTGTACCTGTCTAGAGTTAGTTTTGTGGTGAAATATAGTGGTTTGGGGTATATTACATGACAACATGTCTAACCATTCATATTGATTCTTGAGCATTATAACCAACTGTAGTAAAAAAAATGATTTGTACATAGTCATTTTAGTGTACATTGCCATTTTATTCATGGAAATCATGGAAATCAGTGACTATTAGCTTTGATGGCAGTGTGACTGCCTCTGACTAGTCACCTCCTGGGAGACTAGTGGACTTCCTTGTGCAGTTGGTTGGCCACTATGTGTAATGGTATGTGGGAATGACTTCAGGAGACAGGGCAACAAGAAGCAACCAAGGGAACAGGCAGATAAAAGGCAGCTTAGCCTGCAGCAGGAATGTGGGTGGGGTAAGAGGGTCAGAAGAGATCCTCCCTAGTTTTTAGGCTGTAAAGGGGATGGGGGGAGAGAAGTACTTTCAGTCTTGTAGGATTCTTTCAAACATTACAATAAAGTAGAACTAGTTCATCTGGTCAAGTTTCCTATCTGGTCTACCTCATAAGGCTGACATCAGTCTTGCAAGTCTGCAAGTATTTCTCTCCCCCTTTCCCCTTTACAGCCCAAAAACTAGGGAGGGTCTCTCCTGAGCCTCTTACCCCACCCACATTCCTGCTGCAGGCTAGGCTGCCTTTTATCTGAGTGTTCCCTTAGTTGCATCTTGTTGCCCTGCCTCCCGAAGTCATTCCCACATACTATAACACTATGAGAACAGACTGCTGAACTAGACGGGCCAGTGGTCCAATCCAGCAGGGCACTGTTTATGTTCTTATAGTGTGTGAGTGGCAAATAAGCAGGATTTTTAAGGGCTTGAAGAAATCACACAAATAGAACAAGACAAAGCTGAATCTACTAATAACATATGGACAAGATGAGATGATCCCCAAAGTCAGACAAAGATAAAGTTGGAAAAGTGATTGGACAGAGTGTCAACAAGACAATCTAAGGATGTTGTGAAAAAGAGTGAAAAAATAACAAAGATGGCATTCTCACAACAAAAGAAAAAAAAGTCAAGATGCCCAAACAAGAAATACTTTGTAACACTGAAGCACATACAAAGTCCTTAGAAATATGTCACTCAGCTTACGGTCAAGCAAAATAAATCAGTTAGAAGCAAGAGACCTGGACACAGCGTAAAAGTTATGTACTCAGAAGGAGTTCTTTCAAGAAGATTCTAGGATAAGCAAGCCAGAAGCATATAAAAACTATTGTCTTAAAGAGAGAAAGAGAAAAGACGTCATATGAAATTAGGAAATATCATCAGAACATCAGGAATCAAAACAAAGTAATATCAGAACATTTCAATCTCCCAGGACACCCTAGGGCAGAGGTCAAAGTGACCATTTTGGAAAAATGAGACTTTAACAGCACCATTGAGTGAGAGGTTGCTGAACTCATATGCATCAAACAGTCTTACCAAACACAGTAGGTACTTTTAATACATTTCAATTTTTAATTGATAACGTACTTGTAATCTGTCTCACATGTAACCAATATTTGCATAACCAAACTGTCTTCCCTTTCTACCCTCCCCATCTCATCCCAATTTAAATCCCGCATCAGTCTTGCCACTGTATGCATCTGATAAAGTGAGCTGAAGCTCCCAAAAGCTATGCCTTTTCATAAAATTTGTTAGTCAGGAAAAGTGCTCCAAGGCTGCTTCTGATTTTTTGCCACTATAGATTAACACGGGTCTCCTCCTACAACTGTCCCTTCTGGGAGCCAGACTGATCTCCCAGAAGAATGAAGAGAAAGTGGTTGTGGAAACTGCTTGGAAGAATGAAAAAAAAAAATTCTTTTCATTCTAAATTGTTGCTAAATCCCACAGAAGCAAGTGAAGCTATGCTAATGGGAAATATGAAAAAAGATGTGTGGTGAAATGATGAAGTCAAAGAGGCTGTGGATGAGGAAAAAATGCACCTAAAGGATGACTGCTACAAAAATTTTGGATGATGGAAAATATTGAATATTGTCTTTGTAGAGAAAACAATAGTTGCAAAGAATGTAATCACAGAACAAGAAATGGTAAAGGTTAAAAGAGGCAGAAAAAATACAGAGCAATCTTGGTGAAAATAAAAAATGGTTCTGAAAGTGGGTGAATACAAATAGTACATAGGAAATAGTTTGTTAAATGTTCTGGGAAGATGTTTGGCAGACTGTTTGAAAAAGTACAAGAGGTGAGAATGAATATTTGAAGCATGCAGTGCATCTTTATGCTAGGCAGGACGTATGCAGATCACATTTTTGCTTTTTAGCAGCTCACTGAAAAATACAGGTATATGAAAAGTAAAGTTTGTTGTACATGTGTTGATTTTTTTTAAAAAAAAATGTGTGATGAAATGAATAGGCTTGAGTTTTGGAATACTTAGAGAATAGTCTTCCAAGCATGAATACCGAGTTGAAGGTTGGTGACTGAATATGGTAAGAGTAGTATATGATGAAAGTAAAGCATGAGTAAAATAAATGAGATGATTAATAAATGTTTCAACCATGATCAGGGAAAAGAGAATGATGTGTGATGTCCTATGATAGTTTAATGTTTTTATGAATCAATGTACAAGGAATGTGTGTGGTGGATGGTAGAGGTATGATTGTTGGGGATGTAAATGTACTTGTATTTTTGCATGCAGACAATGCTGTGTTGTTGGCTAGGAAGCAGAATGATTTGTGGCTAATTTCAGGTCAGCTGTATGATGCAATGCTGAGTATGGATCTCAGATCAATGTATCAAAGTCTAAGATAGCTGTGTTTGATAGGAACCAGTCTATACCTTTACTTTCCTGCATATATTCATCAACATCACTCCACAAGACAAGATCACTTTCACTAAGATCTATTGAATTCTTTCCTTGTCTTTTAATTCTAGATACCCACATCTTTTTTTTTCTTTTATTTGTTAATTTATATTCTTTACCATTTATGACTATTACATCCCAAGTTCCATTCTTCTATAAGTTATGGTTATCATCAGGTTGGCCCATTGATACTGACCAACTCTATCCATCATGGCTTTGTTCAAGGGAGCTTTCACATAATCCTTTTTAAGTTGCCAGCCATGTCACATGCCACATTCCCTGCTAAATATAAGGACAGTACTGATCACTTTTGACATATTGGGGGCAGTATGCCCCAAGTGCAACCAAAGCAGTTTTACTCCAACCATGCTTATTCTATTCTATGCAATCCAGAATCTTTAATCTAAAGACTACCTTGCAAGCCACCATAATGTTGTTCTCATCCCACCAACTCGGACTTACATGCAATGTACTTATGGATTTCACTTTTATTATACTGTATACTTTTCCCATGGGATTATTATGTTCTTATTTGAAACAGTGAAGTTAAGCTGTCACACTGGATCATATTTAAGAAAGCAAAGCAATAAACACTGATAGCAGGCTTAGTAGTTCTAACAGTAATTGTTTACATTTCTGACAGACTTGTCATGACAGAAGAGTGAAAGTGTCCTTAAATTTTTCCAAATTTCTTTTAACCATGTTGTTTAAGAACATGATTCAGGCACAGGTAAGCATTTCAAGGCTGATTTTAGTGGGAGTGTTAAATATGAGTTTAGCATGCTCTTTTTAGAGAATTGAAGTATAGTAATTTATTTGGTTGGTTTATGCTCCTGGTTTTACTGGCATACCAATTCTCCCTCCCTCCCTCTTTCTCTCCTCTCTCTTCCTCCTCCTCACTCTTTCCCATAACCTGTACATGTTTCTTTGGAACATTTTGCTGACAGTCCACAGCAGCTTACAGATAGAACCAGCATAGAACATGACATCCTGGAGACTGAGGAGGGTGAGGGTGGGGCAAACACCTGCCAGTCATAATTTCAAGGAATTCTAGTTGAGAAATGCCTGGCTTCAGCTATTCAAATCATGGTCCTTGCTGTCAGAACATCTGTACCATCAAATGAGCTTGGCAAAATATCTGAATTTTAGTAAGAGTTGTGCAAAAAAGTGGAACAAATAGTTGCTTAGAAAGCAGTAAGATAGGTCCTGGGACAACAAAACTCAAAATAATACAAATATGCAGCCAAATTCCTCTGTAGCTAATATATAGTTCATACTCCAAGTAGCTTTGCCACCAAAAGAATGTATTTTAATTTAAATATTCTGGTTGCACTAATACATCTTGGCTTCAGTACAAAAAATATTTGGGAATGAGCTTCTTGTGGCATTTTCAGCAGGGCTCTCAGAATCTGGTCCATTCTGAACAGAGCTCGATAAATCTTCCCTGAATTGCTCTCTTCAGAGGAATCTGGGTAGCCAGATGTTGATTGTGTACACATTGTTTTGTGCTGCTTGCATAAACATTATAATCACATATAGACAACAGCAGAGCTACAATATTTAGAAAACATTTTTCACACCTCCTTATTAAGCAAGACTATGAAAATTATGACTCATCACTGCACCATTGTTTTTGCTTGTTTTCTTGAGCTGGTTGAATAGTCATAGACAGCTGGTATTAATACAATAGGTAGTGCTTAGGGAATTAATGGGTGATGTAGAATACACCACAAAGGTATCTGTCAGCTGGAACAATAAGCCTCATGATGGAAGAGATCTATATTTGAAACTGGTGCTCAAACGAGAGTTTCTCGAGCAATAAAAGACATACCTTGACTGTGCTGCAAAATTAGTTTTTAACCATTGCATGAAGGCTGCCCAAAAAGTGCTTTTATTTTATTTGTGATCACGAGAGCATTTAAGCACCAAGGAGTAGGCATCTACGTGCTCCATTTCTCTTTTCTCCTATCAAAACAACACTAGAGCGCTTATGCTCCAGGGAGATTTGTATAGAATCTGACGCTTGTATCAGTGCTGAGGGGGAAAAAAAGAAAACAAAATTACAGTCTGAGGTGATGCAAATGATATCCTTGGTGCATCTTCCCCAATGTTCCTGTGAGGCTCTTGACAGCTGATGGTTGGATTAAACAAAAAGACCAGTAACTTATGACTATTAGCTCAAAGCAATCATCTCTCATTATTTCAATTACATGGGTAAATGCATGCAATCATGTATCAAATCACTTTTCCCTTTTGAAGAGGTTCTTTTCAGAGTAGGATTTCTGCCAGAAAAAAAAAAGTGCAAATATTTACACTGGTTTTTCATCCAACTGCACCTTTGTTTGGCAAAACTACCCAATGGCTACAATTCTGAGTGATATTTTGAAGGGGGGAAAGAAAAGGAGAGCAAAAGAGAGAGAGGAGGGTAAAACAAAAAGGGGGAAGGTAGACAACAGTGTGCAGATTTCTTTCTCTTTTCGTTCCTTCTCCCTTCCCCTCCCCTCCCCTTCTTCTTCCTTGTGCCTCATTAGCAGTCTGAAAAGGAGACACCTTTCATTACCTATTGCTATCTGACCTGTCAGACTGAACGAGGCTTCCTTTCCCTTAAATCATACTACCTGTGAATAGAACTCTGCTGGCCAATTCCAGGCTCTTTAGCCAACTGTGATTGATGACTCAGAGACTAGGAGAAAATTGCCTCCAATGAATTATTCATCAAGCGATCTCTTTGCTGTTAAAGTAGCTGACATGAAAGTTCTGACACTGCCTAAGCACAATTCACTTACAAATCAGTTACAAGGAAATATTAAAAATAGCTCCACGAAAGCATACCGGCACAGTATCAAGCCGGGCTTTTGGCTGCCTGAATCACTGATGGATTTGATCACTCTTGCCCATGGAAGAAACGGCAGGAAAGGCAACAGCAATGAAAGAAGAAGAAATGTCAGCCAGCAAGGCTTGGGAACAATATGTTGTTTCTGATGACTTTTCGCTCCAGTGAAAGGCAGACAGCTAATCAAACAGGCAGCAATATTGAAATGTTTTCCCATTCAAATCAATACTCATTGTTCCTTTGCTATGCCCAGGGCTTTAATGCATGCAAAAGCATACATCAGAAGCAAACAGTAACAATAAAAATGCAGCTACATAAGGAAATCTCTATCAGGAAACCTGGGGAAGGGAGGGGAGGGGAGGAGAGGGGAGGGGAGGGAGGAAAATCAAGCCAGCAAAAGCTTATTATCGAATGCCTTTTGATTTGACCTCTGGAGCGTTATAACCTCACCGTGAGGTTATATTTGTTCTCTAATATAGTCTCAGGCCTCCAAGATTAGAGATACAGGTTGAGAGGTTGAAATGAATACTTTTTTTTAAGGGATGAAACTGTTGTGTGTGATTCATCGCTCACTAAAATAAATAGCAAATTTTCCAAAAACGTTCATAGAGGTGGATTGTATCTATGGTTATTACCATTGGGAATGATTCTCTTGTCTGCCTGAATCAAGCTTTTACAAACATGACATGCTAAATCAGGTAATTCTTTTTTTTTTTTTTTTAACCTAGGTTGTCAGCATCCCATGTTTTGACTTGATGGCATACTGTAATATTTCTAATTGTGGGATATGGACTCACTTTTCAATAACATTTTCTGGTATGTGAAGATGTGGATTTGGTTAAACTATCTGGTATAGCTGATCACTATCTTAAATTCCAGTATAGGATATTCTGGCTAAGAAAAATATGAGCTGCACTCCTTGGAAATTTGCAGAAGGTTGGACACAAATAGATTGGTTTTGTTAAGTTTAGGGCATGAATGCTCAGCATTTATTTGGCACTGTGGGTCAGTTTTGCCCTTTAAATAGTTTGCAGGCAGGTGGTGCAGGGTAAGGCCAACATAAAGTCTAAACTTGATTTAATTTGGTTTGGGCTTACATTAAAATAATTAAATAAAATGAGTATGATTATGCCTCATGGATTTAACAATTGCTCTTTTTATAACATTAGAAATATGGTAGCAACTCTAAAAGGGCTCTGAGGATTTATAGCAGGGTTGGCAAGATAAACAATAGCCCAGAGACCAAATAGGGCCCATCACAGCGAATGCCAGAGTGAGTTGGTCCCCACATTGAAACCTTGTTTGCATGTTTTGGTAATTTCAGGGGATTAAGGGGCAAAGTAGATGCCTTTAATTTTGCAGATGCTTGCATCATTCATGAAACTCTTTTCCCAAATGGTCCTTTTCAAGTGTAGCCCTAATCATGCCGTACCAAACCTGGTAGACATCTTAAGACTTCAGAAGTGGCTTTGTGGATGCTTTGGAGGATCCCCTGATCCCTTCCAGCTGAATGATAACAGTTCAATTTGTCACACTTATATACTTCAAATGTTATGTCCGCATTTGATTATGTTTTTATGATGGCAAATCAGCATTTTGACATCAGCGTATTAAAATTATTTTCAGATTAACCAACTGAGGAATATGTTAAGAGGTATAAAAGTCAGTCATAAATATATTCTTGCTAATCTTACTGAAGTCAACATTTGTCTGTTGGGAAGCATATATGGCTGGTAAATAACAAATAGGCATGGCACAGGTATCAGTAACCTACGAGTGCAGTCAATTTCCCTCTTCAGCTGACTCTCATGCTGTCAACAATAAATAGAGGCACAATACAATGGCTTTGCAGGCATCTGTTTCATTTTCAGCCCTAAGATATTTAGCAGCTGAAGTGTGCTGTTTCACCAATTTTCTTTCCCCACAAAATTGGCTGAAGAGTCTGAGCTCTCCAAAATCAATAGTATTGCTAAACCACAGTTAAGCCAGTAGAAGGGACTTGAAAATCAATCAGATCAATGGATGGGGTCTGCTAGAGAACTTAGCTTTTATCCCCAGCCTGACTCTCTTGTAACTTCATTGCTTCTCAAAATTGAGTTCACCAAACACACTTGTTAGATTTCTGTTGCCATGAAGAATTTTTTTAAAATTGTTATTATTTTAGCTGTCAGAAACTAACTCACATACCCCACTGAAAATGCCCTCTAAAACACAAGTCACGACGACCACATTAATGTCATTTCTACCCAAACCCAAAGCTAACACTACACTAGATTCGGCCAAATGGTTGCAAGGAAGAACAAGCTTTTGAATTCCTTGAGCTGAATGCTGAAGGAAAACAAATAAAAAGGAATGTATAGGCAGATAGAAATGTCCCCATTCACAATTTTTAATAGTTGAAATAGAACAAGGCGCTGCCACTTAGATGTAATTATATCTGGTCATGTGTGATGCAAAGAAATCTTTGGTTACAGTGTAAACGTTACATCAAAATCCCAGTTGGAATGGCAATAGTCACCTTAAGCTTCTGTGGAGAGAGTCTGGACTAAAAATGTAATTTAATAAACAGAACCTACAGGGACAGAGAAATATGGTTGCATATCTCTGAAAATATAAACACTCCAAGTTGCCTGCTTCTGTTTCTATCACTAATAGAAAGGAGATAGAGATTTTGATTAATTTGAGGAAAATAGTGCTAAATCTTATGTCTTTTTATAATAATTAAAAAATGAGATGGCTTAGCTTCCTCAGACAAATAGCTGCTTAAAAGAGTACAATATAATTTATAAATTTAGAACAAATTGTTTCTGCTTCTTCAACATATGTGTTTGGATACAATTGATGCCTTTTTTTTATTAGTGTGCTTAAAGTGAAATTTAATTTACCAGACACTGTAACAAAACCTTACTTTTACAGTTCTTTTATTTAAATGTTGCATCTGTCCAATATTTATGAGATGTTGCTCAGCATAGTAGGAGTAACCCACTGAAATATAACTGCATTTCCAGACCCACTGAAATAAAGAGAACTTCTCTGCATGCATTCTATACATGTCCACTTAAGAGGAAGTCCACTGAGTTCAGCTTAGCTCCAGATTAAAATACATAGGCTACAGTATTATAACCTAAATTTGTTTTCATCATTTGTACAAGTCAAATTCTCTCTGAATCAAGGCCAATAAAACATGTTTAACATTCTCATCACCTTCCATTCACATTGGCTGGGGATGGTATCTTTCCTCAAGTGTTGAAAAAAATAACCCAGAGCTTTCATGCCAGTTTGGGGGGAGGTGAGGGTGAAAAATGAAGCAGTGGCAGAACAAGCAGGGCAACAACAACAACAGAATGTTACTCTATTTCTGTGCATTCCATGTTCTTCCTAACATCACAAGGGAATCTAAAACCTTCATCAAATAATGCTGATCATGTGTCCTGTAGGAACTCCTAACACTGCCATTCTCTAGTGATGAGATATGTTTCTCAATTTTGGTTCACATAGATTTTGAATGATTTGGTTCTTAAGAGAGCACTTCCATTGCCAAAGCTTCTTACTGTTCCCAAATTCAGTCAAGAAGATCCTTCTGGCTAGAATGTTACTTTTCAACTCATGGGGAGAGAAGAGCACACTGTTCCTGCCCCAAGAATAACAGAGTCTCCTTCCTTTTCTGGAAGGACTTCATGAGCTGTGGTGTGAGTTAATTTCTACTGACAGGGATGGTTGGGTTCAGGGGTGGGGTGACAATTCAGATGACCATGTGCAAAAGATCCCAAAATTTAATCTGTTTATGAGCTCCAGATCAAAGGATCTATGACAGCAAGGCTGAAGGAAATCCCTACCCAAAACCAGACAGAACCAATACTGCTGGATAAAAAGAAAAGTGTTCTGACACAATATAAGGTAGCTTTGTATTAGCTTTGTCTCAAAACATTTCCTTCCTTAGACAAAGGGTGAGGGCATGTCCCCATCTTCCATTTATAAACTGGCTAAACTGGTTGCTGAATTTTGTTTCAGCACCACTGATTAAAGTGTCCATCATGGTAACTAGCACTTAGGTATGTTAGGAGATGCAGTCTCAAAGTAGATAATGGTTACCAGAGTATGATCAAAATTCAAGGGCACTTTGTAAGATTTATCCCCTAAGGGATTTTTAAACAGCAGCATAAATTCATACTGGTGAATTAAATTAAACATACACAACAGTTGGATGTAGTGCTTAAAGAGCTGGAGTAGAATCTGTGAGACCATGAGTTCTAATCCTCTCTTAGGCATGAAAAACCAGCTGGATGATTTTGTGCCAGTCATGCTCTCTCAGCCCAGTGCACCTCACAGGGTTGTTGTTATGGGAGGAGACAGCTTTATATATACCACCTTGACTTGTACAAAATAAAAGTGGGGTACAAATCTAGTAAATAAATAAAGTACAACAGACTCTTCCATCTTCAGATAAGCTTTTACTGACAAACACACATCAAATATCTACTAGCAAAGTTTTCCAGGGATTTCTCTGGGGAGTCCCCAAAATATAAAGAATTCTAATTTTTTTTTAGCTGGGGAAAATAGCCATCTCAGCAAAATCAGAAAAGAAAGAGTAAGGTGCAGTGAAATGGAGGAGCAATGCAGAAGAAAAAAATAATAATACAGAAATAGCCAGTTCACTTCAGAGAAGAGCTATAGGTCCATTCTAAGTGAAAAGGGCAAAAAGGTTTTAAAAATAGAAAGATCAAGACATTGCACAGTTCTGAAATATTGTCTCTTATACTTCCTCTCATTGTTATGAAATGATTATATACTATAGCTTTTGAAACTCTTCCCCTATTCTTTTTTTCTGATTTGATTTTTAGGTGAAAAGCTGAATGCTTGACCCATCAAGCATGAGATGGTGATGATTCTATGTGGGTAAAGCATGGAAGCCTCTCCTGAATCTACAGAAACCTCATTTAGCTTTCTCTGAAAGCAGCAGTATGCTATTTCTCTCTGACTTAGCTTCTCCGTGGATTTATTTATTTTAACGTTTTATACACCCCCACTTCCATTTGTGCCCTAGGAGGCTTATAAATATTCATAAGCAAGATCATTAAAACCTAGCTAGAAATCTGTAAAAGTCTACTACCTATAAGTTGTAGCCGCAAAGAAATACAACTAAAAGTCTGGTCAAAAGAAACTAGTAAAGTCCCTTTTGGGAAGAACGAGGAGGAGCCAGCTTCATCTCCAGTGCAAAGTTGTTCTGTAGTCTGGGCTCTGCCATAGAAAAGGCAGAATTAGCTGTTGATGTTAAGCATATCCATGGTGCCCCACTGGAAATGAAGCAAACTGTCCATGCTGTTCAGATCTCTGGAAAATTCAGGGGAAATGAATGTCAGAATTCTTGAGAAATTGGAGGAACACTGAAACTGAGTGGCTAGGTGAGGGCACATTTGGAGAGAAACAATTAAAAATTTGCCAAAGACATGTTTGGCTTTGGCCTGGCAAGACAAAGAGAAGGACTGTACATGTGATGACAATGGGGAAGAAAGGAACTAAAATTATTCAGAAGTCAAATAAGTCATCATGTTTGGCCTGTGGGCCACACTCTAGTGTTGGATCTTTCCTGGGGGCAACGAGAGTGTGACCAGTAATATAATGATGTCACAAGCATAGGAGGAGCTTTTTTCTCTTTTCTTGCTTAAAGCCAAATATGGACTTTTCCCATACCCGATCAGCCTTTCAGAGGGGAAAATAGATAATCTTGGAAGCCCCTGCAATATGGATCCCACTACAAAAGTTTCTGTTGTCAAGATTAGACTACATCATAGCTTCCCTTTCCTTTGTGCTGGTTGGACTGGAACAGTGTGGCATTTACAGCTGGTTCCAGACTACAACTACACCTGACTCTGCTTAAGTCAGGGGCTTCCTTGAATAGCAAAGCACTTCTGGACAGCCCTGGAGCAGTGTCCTTATTAAGCAGCTAGGAAGGTCTGCACTGAACCACAAGCAAATGCGTATCCTCTTAGCAGCAGGCATAAAGACGAGGCACGTCCAGATATACAGCTGTATTGCTTTCAGTGAAATGGGCAGAAGAGTGTATATTCCATTGCATACCTCATGCATGTTAAAGGAACTCATCCATTGCGAATGACAGCTAGAGGCAGATATGTACCTGGGACTCTAGATATAGACTGTACTTCCTGTGTGAATGTCATAAACTGCATTGGAGTTGGAAGCAGAGACATGGTTGCAGGGGAAGAAGTAAACACGCTCATCAATTGCCCTGCCAATTTTGCCCTTCTATATATATTAATCAGGAGTTTAGTAATGGGTTGAAGGATAATATTAGAATATTGCATCCTTTTTGTATTTATAATTTGCCTTTCAGATTCCAGCAGTAGACTATTATTGCTTTTGAATCCCTGGGAAAAAGAGAAGGAAGGGTGAGGAAAAAAAGAAAGGAAGAGGAGGGAATGAAATATAGAAAACAAAAGTATAGTTTCTGAATTATAATAAATGATTTTTTGCTACTTAAATGTTCCTGTGAATGTCCTTTTTAAATATTGTCAGCAATTGTATTTTCCCAGATCTGTTTATAAAGAAATCAGTTTTCCTTCCCTCAACCCTGACCCTCTGTCCAGTCTTTAGTTTCTACCATGCCATTGAATGTTACACGTATTTGTTCATCTTACTATTTGGAACCCAAATAATTAACTCATTTTCTGTTCTGGTATGTCACACCATCTGCTGCCCAATGTAACAAGAGCATTTGCGGTTAGGCTAAGGAGCGAATGTAAATAAAAAGGACAATGTCATTGTTGAAAACAATGGTGAAAGATGAGGATGTCAGAAAAGAAGTATTTTGATACAGTGACAAAGGATCTGTATGTTGCCTTGTACAAATCATCGCTAGCTAGTCATTGTATTTTTATGCTGTTAAGGATTGTAATTTTTTTCTCTCCAATAGCATTTTTCATTGTTGTTCCACAATGTTAACAGTGTTACAGCCTCAGTTGCTAACTCTATTGTGTATTTATATAACTCCATTAAATCAGTCAATAGTCTTGGTGAATATATCTCCATGTGTCTGATTGTCTATCAATCATCAGGAGAGGCAGATTTTTTTAAAAAAATAATGAATAGAATATTCTTATGGCTGTAAGCAAAGATTCCTTATTTGATTTTGCATTTAACATCTGATTAATTAGTTACTTGGGAGGAGCTGTGCTATTTTGAGACACTATTGTCCCATAAGTAACCCACATTGGTACCAGCGGTGTTAAAATAGCAGTACAATTAGCACTGTACTTATTGTCACACATTTGTGTAAAATGTTACTAAAATCTGGAAGTTGATTGTAGCTGTGAAAATCCCTCCTACTATTCAATACCTTCCAATGTAAGCTATTCACAGGACAATTAACCTTTGCTTACAGAACTGTGGATCTGAAAATAAATATGCTGGGGAAAGCAGAAGACTGACAACATGGGTAATGCAAATTAATGGAGTGATCAGTCTTAAACATACACACACAGACTTGAGCAGGGATCCCTTTATGGTTAGCTTTGACATATGCTACTTTTATTCTGTCTTCTTCTCCCAAAGATTAACCTTTATTTTCCTTTTATTTTCCTTACTTGTCATTGCAGATGAGTTTATCCTGAAAGAGGTGTTGTTAAATTTGTTTTGCTTCTCTCTGAAACTGTAAAGCCAATACAGTTTTGAAGTCCCTGATTGTCAGCTCAATAACCTAATGAAACCCATTTCACCATTTTACTTGCTTGCTATACTCTCCTCCCCACATTTTTAGAAGTGGGGGGGGGGAGATTGGAGAGTTGGGGAGAGAGATCATAAATGGCATTTCCTATTCTCTATATGGCACCAACAGATTCTTTCTTTCTTTCTTTTTTTTTACCCAGGCCAACATCAAGTACAGCTTTCAGATCAGTCAAACCCAAGAGACAGGGTGGAGGGCAACCTTCTTCATCCGTTTTCCTCCTTGCATTAGCTTTTCCTAGTCACTCTCCATTGACCTGTCAAAAATATCAGAGTGATTGACTATCTTGGCAGATGTGCTCTAGTAACAGGTAACCTGATCATTTCAGCCCCATCTGTCTCCAGTCCTCTTCAATTCACACATAGGATGGGGGTGGGGGAGGGAATTTTTGATATGATTTAAAATTTTTAAAAAATATAGGATAGTTGTAGCTCATATACATCTTGGATTGGTTAAATCAAGGTGGATGTGTCAGAGATAGATTTCAAAATATCTCAGTAAGAGAAGCCATGGCTTGTGGGGATTTTGGTGCCAATATTTTAAAGGCTTTCACAAAGATCTGAAGCTCTTACAACAAAACTGGATAGCAGGAGCAGAGGCTAAAATTAAGGCAAGCATTTCTGAACCGCCCATGATAATAATAGAAAGATGTTTGAAAGATAACAGTTTCAATGTGAGTGAGACAGATGGGCTGTTTAACTGTGCTCAGTGAGAGGAGGAGAACTGATTCAGTAAGAACATTTTCACGTCTTCTCTTCAGTGCCCACAGCCTGGCAAATGTTGTGACATCATTAAGCTGAACTGCTGATTTTCGATGGGTCTTGAACAAGAACGGGCAGGGGTATCTCAAGCATCATGCTGAAATGCAGCTAACTAATTTACTAGTGTCACTATTTCCGATAATTACTTTTCGCCAAAATATTTTGCTGTGCTTGTGTGCAGAGGATTTCATTCTACAAGTCAACACCCCAAGTGTTGTAGCCTCACAGGATCTATCAACAGCTTCTATTAAGAGAGAATATAATCTTGGTGAGAGGGGTGGCTAACACTTCCTTTCTGTTTCTTAGTAAAGTCTACTGCATAGGCTTCCTAGCAAAGAATCTGCATTGGCAGGGATGGCATGTTCAGAATGTAAGGAGAAATAACATACTGAAGCAAGCAAAACAAGGTAAAACGAATGGCAATTGACAGAAAAGTAAGCATGTTGGTTTCCCTCTCTCCAAAAAGAGAAGTAAAAAATAAACTTTGTGTGGAAGAGGACAGTCATAAGACATAAAGGCATAAATACTGCAGGGTTGGGTACGAATAATGTGCTTGAATTCTCCCCTAGAGAGATGTACCTTTTATCAAGCAATTTTGAGAAGAAAATCAAGGGCCAAGATTAGATTAATAGCTGAATGGAAGCCAATCTCTTTGAAGTCAATAGGACTTGTTCAAGAATAGGATTGATCATTTTACTTGTAATCATTTGCATATGTGCTAGAGGAATCAACCTCTTTTACTACAGCCATTGCAGTGCGTAATTAATCCATTTTGATGTTAACCCTATAGCAAGTTTTGGAAGTGATTTAGCAACAAATGTTCTTGGAAACATAGACTTGAATGTTTTATAAAATTGAGCTGCTTGCAAGTTACTTTGAACCCAGATGGAAATCAGTTCTAATCAGGGCAGCATGGGACAGAAAGAGATATTTTAAGATTAAATTGCTTTTAAGGATGGAATTCAGCAAATCTCAGCTTGTGATGTTAGTTTCCTTGCTCTATCGAGAGAGAGATGTATCCAATATTATTTCAGTGGGCTTCTTGTACAAAGGAATTTTCCTTTGCTGTCCTCCACTTGCCTTCCCTTCATCCCTAAATGTTCCTTTACAGAACTGGAGTGGTGCAGTGGTAAAGGTATTATATTAAAACTGGGGAGACCCTGGTTCAATTCTACCTTCACCCATGATTTCAACTCACTAGTTTGAGCCTATCCTATCTCACAAAGTTGTGATAGTAGGGTTAAAATTAAGGGAGATCCCTATGTAAGCATTCTTGAGCTCCTGGAGAAATGTTGAAATATAAATCTAACAGCAACAAATGAATAAATAGAGAGTCCTCCATTTTCTGGAGGACAGTCAGGGTTTAAAAAGGATCTGAAGAAATGAGAATCTAATCTATTAGTGGTATTTAATCTGCCAACTAATTGATTATTATTGTATGCCATCAAGTCAATTAAGTCTTAGCGACCACTTAGACAAAGCTTCTCCAGGTTGATCTATCCCCAACCTAGCTTTTCATGTCTTCCAATGAGGTACTCTAATTGAATCTATTCACCTTGCTGCTAACTGTCCTCTTTTTCCCTTTCTACCCCCTTTCCCAGCATTATAGACATATCTAGAGAGCTAGGTATAACGTGTCCAAAAGATGATAATCTGAGCCTGGTCATTTGTGCCTTGAGCGGGAACTCTGGGTTGATTTGTTTGATGAGCCATTTGTTTGTTTTCCTAGCTAGCCATGGTATTCTCAGGGGTCTTCTCCAACTCCAGATTTCAAAAGTGTCACTACTTTTTCTGTTCTGTTTTTTCGAAGTTTAGCTTTCTCTTCCATACAGTTCCTCAGGGAAAACCACTACTTGTATAATTCTGATCTTTGTAAGCATAGACATGTCACAGCATCTGAATATCTTTTCCAAGGCCTTCATTGCTCCCCTACCAAGTGCTGTTTTTGGTATATTTCTTGACTGGTGGTTCCTTTACTGATGATACTATTCTAAAAGGCAGAAGCTATCTACCGCTTCAATGTCTTCATTGTCAGTTCTAATACTGGTTGCTATACCTTTTGTCATTAGCTTGGTCTTCTTTATATTTAATCTTAGTCCCATTTTTTTCACTGTGCTTCTTGAGTTTCATTACTACTGACTAGTAGGCATGATAAAATACAACCAGTATTTTATCAAAAACAATTCAGTTTTTTTCTAATGCATGAAAGAGATTATTTCACCATAACTTTCACATATTGTGAAGTTGGAAAACTCTGGTGGATTAAAATCATGATAAAAATTAGGTCTGTCAGGAGAATGTCAAATTAATCTTTTGTGTTCAAATAACATGGTTTCCCGCTATTCCATAATTTTAAAATATCATAGTGAATGGGCACATCAGGCTGGATGCAGGGAGAAATATTGACAGCATTTTTATTTTTTCTTCAGGAAATTGTTTATGATCCTCATTGCCAATGTCATTAGAATTTGCATGTAAAATCATTGCAAATTGTCTATTTCTATAGAGAGAAATATATAAGATAACATAGCCAGAATTATATAAAGCAGTCCCATCTGTAACTGTGTCAGCATACAATATTCAAAATATTACCCTCCATTTAAGCCAAAGTATTCTTGTGATGCTTATCACACCATCACAAATAGTTATGTCCTTCCTTCTATTCTGATTCAGCCAATAAATTGAATAGAAGGATTAAAACAGTGCAAATGATCAGAATTACATCATAAGACATTGCAATACCTCACTTTCTTTCCTTCAACCACCATAATACATTTACAGGACAATGTTGTATATGCCTACATAAACACCTAGGTAAATGGATATAGGATTGCAGCCTAAAACAGTTTGATAACTCCCCTGCCAATCAGAGGGAAAAGCAACAAATCAAAAAGAAAACCAGTAGATTGGTAACCCACTTTCCACCTGTCATTTCTGTACTATGATATGAAAAGGACCTTGGCTCTGTGTGTATAAAACCTTGAAGAACTTTTGCAAGACAGAGAAGATAATAATGGTTGAAATGTAAATTTAATTTATATGATATTTGTTATGCATCAAGTAAAAAAGAGTCTGTCATTATGGTGTCCATTTGTGGAATAATTGCTCATAGAAATGTGGCTAACACCACAGACCTTCAGTCACTGTGGCACCAAGACACAACTTTTGTTTGACCAGGCATTTTAACTTCTTTAGTCTATGCAGGATTTTCTTCTGCCTGTTTACAACTATACTTGCCCTGCATTCTGTGACTGTATACTTAGAATTATTGTTCATCACCATAGCATTGAGGCAAATATCTTCATAAATTAATTAAAATAAACAGACAGATGGAATTTATTCACATGTCTTAAATCAGATGACTATATTACAATGTGTGAATCGTTTGACCCGGTACTAATAAAAAAAAGACATTTCATTAGCAAGAACCCTAGGAAATATTAAATATGAATCATTCTTTGGTATTACTGTAGCTGATGGCTCCTGCACAGTCCCACCAAGTATCATATGTTTCTCCAATTTGTAGGTGAAGATCTGCTAAGAATGAAGAGCTTTCCATGATGAAATTTGAAGTTCCTTCTGGTATATTCTGCTGTCAGTGTTAGCCATGACTTCATCCTGGTCTTGAATACTACATATCATCCCGAATCACCAACATGTTCTCAAGAGCCACGTATACTGAGTTTTTCCGATCTTGTAGGGGAAATTGTAGCATCACTGCTAACTCCATAGGGTCCCAAAAGCTCTCTGGATCTACACACTTTGTCTTCTGCCTTGATGTAGCAGCTTGGTATTTAGTGTTGCTATCATCTGTCTTCCAGGGGATATTTCACTTGTCATCCTAGCCTGTGAAAGAAATACAGCTCTCACAGCCTATGTTACTTTTCTGGTATATTAAAAGAGAGAGAGAGGAAAAATAAATAAATTCTATAGTTCCGTCTCCTGGTCCTGTAGTGTTAAGGTATATGGATAGGGAAATCAGCCTTTCTTATACCTCCCTTTTGGGAGATAGACCAATCTCACAAGAGATAAATAAAATCAAGATTTATTAAAATTAAGAAAAAAAAAACAAAAGATGAAGCTCCCTTTATAACTGTATACTTTTTTAACAATCAATGGTAGAAGAAATAAAATAAAGAACTGGGAAAATCACTCAAAAGAACGTCCAATAGAAAAATGCACAGGAGAATGTTAAATATTAAACGCTGTAAAGACCACATGATGTGTCTAAGTCACAAAATCATTGAGCTGGCATTGAGAAAATTAAACACCAGTGACAATAAAGTAGACTTAAAATGCACACACAGTCAAAATAAAAAATAATCTCCTTATTTTTAACTACATCTTATCTACTAGTAGTCTTTCTAGTGAAACATTTTTACCTATCCTTTCAGAGGTAAATGAATTTCCTGAGGCAAAACTTTTCTTCTTGCTTTGCTGGACTTGTTTGATTTCTTGTAAATTGTAACCTTTTATCAGAGGCTCATGACTAAGCTCCTTTCCCTAGCTCTCGGCCCACAGCTTCTGCTTTAGTTTTAAAAGGAGACAAAACTTTTCCCCATTAACTAAAAGGGAAGGGTTTGAATGAGCTTTCTGCCTTTTTCTATGTTATCCTCAGTCATGCCTCAACTGGACTGAATGTTGATTGAACATCTGACTTTGTATAGCATGAGAGCTGAGAGGGGGCTACCCTCACACACAGGTCTTTTCAAAATGGTCAGGAAGTGGTCAGGATCCTCATACTCCCTGTATTCTGGTAATCTGTACTTTCAGTAAAATCTTTTGGGAGTTTAGGATTGGTTACACAATCCTGTTCAACTTCTCCCATTTTAACTGATAGACATAATTTTGGGGTTTCCTTTCTCCAGCTTTATTATTTTCTTTTTCTCTATCTAGGGGAATTTCTTGCACGTGTGTGCCAAAGTTCATGCCAGGAAGAAGATATATATTCAGGCCAAGATGCTGTCTGGCATTTAGACTGGTAGGGAGACTGCAGTATTTTGTCCTGGCTGTTCACCACAATTATAAATGACATCTATTGTCTATCAAACTAGACAACAGTTGATGACATTCAACCAAACAGCAACCATATGAACAAGTTTTTAAAAAGTAAATAATTTGTCCAATTTGTATTGAAAATAATTATGCCTAATAGTGTATTCCCACTCTGAATCAGGGCCCCATGCCTAAAGGAAAGTTCCCTCTTGTATTAATAAAAACATTTTTCCCAGTGAAAAGAGTAGCCACTTCTTCATCCAGATCTGGGTCAAGCCTCTTCTGATTTTTTTTTCCTTTGAAAAACCATTCATACAATTGCTAATTGTGAAAAAGGTTTCTTGTCTAGTTTGGGGTAAAATTGGCCTTTGTTTGTACTTGAGACATATTGCTTAAATGTGCCAAAATTGTCTGGTACTGTAATGGAATGTGGGAAAGACCTTGGGAGATGGGGTGAAGAGATGCTGCCTAGGGAATGGTCAGAAAAGACACTGCATAGCCCACAGCTGGATAGTGGGTGGGGCAACAGGCTCAGAAGGGACCTTCCCTAATTTCTTGGACTGTAAAGGAGACGATGAGAGAATTGTACTTTGAGACTTGCAAGATTCTGATAATGGAGCTTTACAATAAAGTATAATTAGCTTATCTCGTTGTGTTTCCTGTCTGGTCTACCTGGTAAGGCTGACAGATACAGTCTTTACTGTTAACAGGAAGTGCTTATTGTGGCCAACACTGATAATATAATCTGTACATGCTTAGTAAAAAGTGTTATGTGAAAGCCTCATTTGAACAAAGCCACAAAGCAGTGGCAGACATCAATCAAAACCTCTGGATTAAAATGGCAATGAACATGGCATATGGAAAATTGTGACTTGGAATGACAGAAGAATAAATGATAAAAAGCATGAAGTAATGAATGAAATAAATGAAAAAATTAAAAATTGAGATATGTGGTACTTCTAAGAAAAAGGGAAAGATTGTAATAAATCTGAATGTAGGTTGTCTGGTCATCTGGAGTAGAGTTGAAGAATACACGCAGAGAAATGAAGATGTAGGCTTAATAATTAAAGAAAGAATTCAAATATATATCATAAGTAAGTTGTTGTAGGTCTGAATTAAAGTAGGAATCCATAGTTGGTGATTAGCATATGTTGTGCTCCATTGAATGGTGATAATGGAAGAATCAGAAATCACCTTTGAGAAAATTGTGCAATGAATGCTATCTGGGGGAAAAATATTCTGTTAAATTTCTTGAATGGATATGTGGCAATGACATAAGAGTATAGAAAAAATTGACCCAACCAGTTAGGGACCCATGAATGAAAGAGAATGGTTATTGTTTGGTGAACATTTGCAAAAAAACAAAAAACAAAAAAAAACCCTATTTGGAGACCCAAGAATAAATGAGATGGTGACCATTTGGTTAATGTTCAGAAAAGAGTTGTTTATTTTGAATATGTGCTTTAAGCATAAGCCTATTTTACATACACATGTGTAATGGTATGTGGGAATGGCCTTGAGAGACTGGACCCAGAGACACAGCCTAGGGAACAGTCAGATAAGAGACAGCAGAGTCCACAGCTTGATAGTGGGCAGGGAAAGAGGCTCAGAAGAGACCCTCCCAAATTTCTTGGGGTGTAAAGGAAAAGGGGGAGAATTATACTTTCAGACTTGCAACATTCTGTTAATGTAACTTTACAATAAAGTAGAATTAGCTCATCTGATCATGTTTCCTGTCTGGTCTACCTAATAATGTTGACAACATGGCAAAGGAATGTATTTAAATATAACAGTGCGATCTGATTGAAAGATGAAGAGAATTAGGGAAGGAAACAAGGGTGAAAAGAAATTCTTAATATGGGACAGACCATTTCTGGTAGGGTTAAGAGTGAATCTGGGGTTTAAAATGAACATGGAAGAAAAGGAAAGAAGTGAAAGAAACTAGAGTGAAAACAGAATAACTGCAGGAAGAGAAAGTACAAGTCCCACATGACAAAGTATTAGAAGTCATATTACTCTGCCAACAGAATGAATGGAAAGTAGACATAAGGAAAGAGGGTATGGAAGCTGCTTAGGACAAAATGAAAAGAATGTTACAGTGTGATGTATGTTACGGAAGTGTGTGGAGTTATGTTAGTAGGATGCATGGAAAGGTGGCATGTTGAAGTGAAAGTGGCTGTGGAAAGAATGATTGCTGCTAAATATAAGGATGAAAGAAAGTTGCAAAGAATATAGAAAGCAAGGAACATTTATGTAATATGTAATAATGTTGATTTATTTCTGAACTTTGCTAAATCTTTCCTAATCAGATTTAGAGCCAAGTAGTTATTATTAATAATTTGAAACAGTAATGCCTCTATTCATCTATGAATGGGAGAATCTGACTGTAGATTATACAGGGCTATTAAATCAGAGAGACAATAGTTTGGATATAATAAAATCCTTCCATGGATAGAAAGTCATATTTTGTCTAAAACTTTTTTAAATACCAGAGCTTTTCCATTGATGGAATGGAGAAGAAAGCAATTTTACTTTTTGACTTTCCCTCTGCAGATCCCTATGTCCCACTAAAATTTGCTCTAGAAGGCTCTTAGAAAACATGATACGAACTGCTGTACAGAGATGGAAAATTGATGACAATTGCTTTATCTTCTGTTTGCTAGCAGAAATATTATGAACAGAATTGAAAGATGCTCCTCTTAGTTGAAGTTTGGATCCCTAAGGTCAGCTGGCTCTCAGTGGACAAATTCTATCGCATCAGTTTCTTCATACAAGATCTGTTATACTGCTATTTTTTTTTTTTAAATGTAATTTTTACCACAGAGCAAAAACAAAGCAAGAGGGGATGTTATTTTACAATTTAGCAGGGATTTTCTGAGTGCTTTTTTGGCCCACACAAAACATTCACTTGTTAGCTTAGGCCACAAATTCAGGATGATGCAGTAAATAAGGAGGTTTCAGGTGACATTTCACTAAAAAGTTTGACAAGAAGTATCATATGGTCTGATTCTGTGAATCCAGATAATTCGATGGAAAATATCTCCAAAGATGGGGCTAAATTGTCACATATCAAGTACAAAGGTAGATGGTCCTTGCTTTCCCAAGCTCTGGCTCCCACTGTTATTATGACTGAAAAAGAAACATCATTAAAAAAGATTTCTGTCCCATTGATACATAGTAGAAACCAAGCTAATGAATGCCTGTGCTATGTAATATTTTCTTCTAGTCTTTTGCCTCAAAGGTCAAATGCACATAAATGTACAGAACTGTAATAATAATTCCATTTCTTTCAGGCCTTCCAAGTATATATTTCTGTTTTACAGTGCAATTTTACATGGATACTTTAAGGCCCATTGAGTTCAACAGGTCTTCCAAATAAGTGCCTATAGTGCTGCTATAGCAGCAGATAGTGAGCTGAAGCGGTAGCAATCTGATGGAGATCAGAGAATTATACCTATAAGATGACCTGTCCTGACCCTCCTCAATTAATCTGATGTTTTTGGATGTACTGGAGGGTGCTATGGCAATACCCACACAAGATTCAATGTCCGATACCATCATAGTGTTTATATGGAATGGAAAGCTCTGAATCGTCTTTTCCTTGCTGAAGAAAATGAAATGTCATGAGTGGGCTCTGTTTGTACCATATCTGCCCCATCTCTCAAATGTAATGTATGCCTTCTTTCTGTTAGTAAGTATATTTGGGAGATGTTTTAGACAGAAGCATCTGCAGGAGGAGGATCAACATTTGGGAGACAAATGTTGATCCTCACCCTTTTTGTCTCTGTGTGTGATGCTGATGCACATAAAAAAGGGGTGAGATTTGAATTATGACACCATGCTGGCCATCTTCCAGATTTTGAACAACCTCCCCCCCCCCATAGACACCACTGGTTTTAGATATTAATTATGACATAGCAAAGAAAAGAAAAGAAAAACTTTCATAGTAATGTGTTGATTCATTACATATTACCATATTTTTCCCAAAGAATGTTGGTTCTGAATTCTGAATCTCCCCCCAGAAGCAAAATTGATACATAGAAAAATTGTTTCCAATACCCAACTTCCCCCTAGAGTTGGCACTTCCAGCTGAAAGAAATCCTAAAGATTCGTCTGCATGCGTGTATACATGCGACTCATTTGTGTATGTATACACATGTGTATATGTGTTTGTGTGCACATGTGTATGTATCCACATAATCTGCCATAAAACAAACTTCAATGAATTAATAATTATTGACTAAAATTACTTATAAAAATTATTTTAGAAATGTATTGTTTATAAATTAATTTATAAATAGGATACATAAAATGTCTCCCATTTATAAATTAATTGATCCCCATCCCCATACTCCAAGCATTTTCTCTCTTACAGATGTGTACAGTTCTTTCCCACCTTTCAGAAGAAAGAGCAAAGAAAAGATAAAAATAAGATGGAAGCAGGATAAGGGGGAAGCAGGGAAGAGAAAGGAGGAATGTAGCTAGATGGAAATGAAGCAAGAGGAAGAAATAGCTGGAGATGAAAGAAGGAAAAGAAGCTCTCCGTAGACATTACAAACATGATCAGCAAATGTGAAGCCCTTCCCAAGCTTAGCTAATCTTCAAAGCCATGTTTTTCAGCTGGGATGTCTGCAGCTGTTTGCACCTCTACCCATTCACTTATTTAAGGAGCTATTCTGCTCAGATGCCCCTCACACACGCAAGTAGGGGGAAATCACCGGTAATTATAATAACTCTTTTCCCCACAAGTAATCCCTGCAGATTCTACCTTCAAAAAACTTACTGCTAACAATTATATTTCTTTCTTCCTATGCATATATTTCTTATTCCTGATGGAATCAGTGAGTTTCATTTGTAAGTCCTTCTGTATGGATTTTATAAATATTTCCCCACATCAGTATGATAGATTCTGTATTTTTAAGAAAATTTAAGAATTTAGAAGACAAATATTTGATCCAACTGTTAGTGACATCTGTATTCTGATATTTGTTGGTGGAGTAAATAAAAGACCTTGTGGGTTCAACAGGCTGAGAGATTTGTGCAAGGCTAACTCAACATTTCAGCAAATGGTCTTTCAGTGTCTATTCTGAACTCACAGGGACATGATTGGAGTGGCATATAGGCTTAGTAGAATAAATAAATTTTGAAACAGACTTTCTGTTCCTCTTTCTCATTCTCTCTCTTTCTTATAAATATGTACATCCAATCTTAGGCTGAAACAAATGCTTTTTAAAAAAAATTCTCACCATTTGAATGTTTGCTTCTCTAATTTCCATGGGCTGTATGATTCTCTTCCTTCCCAAAGTTCTAACTACTGGTATAACATCTTTAGGTGTGCAGTAGATAAATCTAGGTTGATGAACTTAGCAAGTGAAAGTTACAGCTTTGAAAATTATACTTTCTGGAAAAAGAAATCCATTGAACTCACAATGGTGTTGTACTTCATTTACATTTTAGTCACTTGCTATCTGAAAATGTTGGGCCCCTTTCTGTGAGGCATTGTGCTAAGGCAGCAGCTGAGAGAATGTGATGGTAGCCATGAACATGGCCCACATAATTTTTATTAAGAATTTTGATAATAATAGTAGAATCTAATACAAACTAAACTTTAAAAAAAGAGAATAGAAAGGACTAAAAAATGGAAAGAAAAAGGAAAAAAAGGGAGAAGAAAGAGAAAAATAAGAATATAGAATGTCCAAAAGATGCTATTGAAAAAATGACAGATGTAGAACAAATTTTATCTGACAAGATAGAGATGGTATCTAAAGTGGATTTATAACTGACAGGCCAAGAGAATAACTTTAAAAATGATGTTTCATCGGATCTACAAAAGAAACTCTAGAGGTTGAGGTTTTAAAATTTAAAAGGAAGATACAAATGGCAAACCAGGAGAGTGATCTGGATATTTTTTCCTATTGGATTTACAAAAGAGGCTTGTTAAAGCCTTGAAGAATTCTGTGCGATGGGACAAATAAAAAATGAAGAGAAATCAAATCCTATGATACTATTTGAATGACCTAAAGATTAAGATTGTTAGAAGTAAAAGAAAGGAATATAAAGTTGGTTTATTTGATCAAGTTTAAAATAAGTTATGTTGTTACTTCTGGCAACCATTTATGGACTTTCTGCTGAGACCACTACTCAAAAGATTATGTTTTATGGGTTTGTTTATAGATAAGAGATGGGATATGAGATAAAGAGATAAATGTTTGTAGCCTTAGAGGGGGGTGGAGAGTCATTAAATTTGTTTATGTTTGTTGTGATGAAGGTTGGAAGTTACTTTTTTATAAATTATTTTTCTCTTTATTACATTCTTACTCTTCACCATGAACACTTTTTAATGCAAAGGAATAGTTCAGAACCATGTGACAACTCTAGAATAATAGTTCATCAAATGGAGTCAACCATCATTTAAGTTACTGTCCACAATCAGACAAAAGTAGTCTTTATCTCTTTTTTAGCAAACTTACCTTCACTGTTGGACTGTTCATGTGCAAGCAGGAAGGGATCAATTTTATTACTTTTTCTGATCGTGGGAATCTATAGGAATCTGGGGATCCTCCTGGCCTTTGCTCAACTTCATGTTGTGCATCGGTTACGCCCCTTCCTGTATTGGGAAGCCCTCCGGTCAGTCACTCATGCCCTAGTCATCTCCCATATAGACTGTTGCAATGCACTCTACATGGGGCTACCCTTGAAGAGTATCCAGAAGCTACAGCTGGTTCAGAATGCAGCCACGTGAGCAATTTTGGGTGCCCCAAAGATGGCACATGTAACAACTTTGCTGTGGGAGCTGCTTGGGTGCCAGTTTGCTTCCGGATCCAATTCAAGGTGTTGGTCATTGCCTTTAAAGCCCTACATAGCATGGGGCCAGGTTACCTGAGGGACCATCTCATCCCCATTATATCGACCCGTCCCACCCGGTCAGGCAGAGAAGGTATGCTGTGGACCCTGTCCACAAAACAATGTCAACTAGCGGGGCCCAGGAAGAGAGCCTTCTCTGCTGTTGCCCCCACCCTATGGAATACTCTCCCCCAGATGTGAGGTGGGTCCCCACTCTCCTGGCCTTCCAGAAAGGGGTGAAGACCTGGCTCTGCCAACGCGCATGGGGTAGGAGGAGGGGTAACTCACCCTGGGGGTGATTAGCACCTTGAAGAGGCTCCCGTAAACTAATAACTTTTCATTTACCATCTATTCCTTGGAATACCCTGTTTTATTATACTTTAATTAGTATTTATTCTTGTTTTTTTGTAAACCACCCAGAGTCACTCTTTGAGTGAAATGGGCAGTGACTACATTTGAAATATAAATAAATAGGAATCAAGGAATCTGGTAAATTGCAATGCTGGCAGTTCCATATTTTGGAGCCTCTGATGGTAGATGGATGGATGATGATGATGATGATGATGATGATGATGATGATGATGATGATGACGACGACAGCAAACGTGCCTAATACTCCTACCGCCTATTTTCCCCACAACAATCACCTTATGAAATGAGTTGGGCTGAGAGAGAGTGACTGGCCCAGAGTCACCCAGCCAGCTTTCATGCCTAAGGGAGTTGTAGAACTCACAGTCTCCTGGTTTCTAGGCCAGCACCTTAACAACTACACCAAACTTGCTACCTATTTTGGTTTCTCCATAATATATTGCCATAGCTATGTTGGTAGTTCCATATTACATAACCAGTTAACAGGCAGATTGCTTACACACACTCATACACACACAAAACACACACACATACCCATTGCTCTGTTTCTGCATAAACTTTCCATCAAGGGGATAGAGTTCAGTGGAAGATTGTCAGTATTATACAAAAATGGTTCAAAATTCAATCCCAACTTTAATCCCTGGTCATTATGGCCCTGTTTAGAACTGATTTTCTCCTATACTTACTATTACTTCAGAAAAGAAAATTACAGGAATCACAGTTAATGTCACTTATCTATGAACATATAATTCATATAATATTTCTAGAAACTGGTCTGAACTTTAACCATGTTCATGTAAGCCACTACTATTACAGATCTTGCTAAAACTGATATTTGAATTAAAGACTTGCATTTTAAACTAATTATTATGTGAATATTCCAAATCATTCTGTACAACTAACATTGCCATTGTGGATCATATTAGATTCCAGAGAAATAAACAACATTGATACATAGAATTTAACAGTGCTTAAGTGACTCAACGAGCATATCTGTTTGATATGATGCAGTGAAATTCATTTTAATAGGGCGAGAACTAATTCAGTGTCAGCCTGGGGTGGAGGTGGTGATGGAACATTACTGCCCACCAATTTTTATTAGTACATTTTTCAAAATCTTCTTGAATGACATGTTCACTCTGTTCTGTTGGCATTCCTGAGCTTTGTTTGCCTGTGTTTTCTAAAATGTCTCTACAAGGTTGTGTGTGCTTCAACTCTGCCCTTGTAATATTATTTCCAACTAATTATACCAATAGAAAGAGCTGAGTGCAAATATGATTTTAGCAGTTTATAATAAGAAAAATGCTTTGTGCATATATTAAGACCAAGCACAGTTCTCTCAATTATTATTAGCAAGCACTCCACCTACTGGTTTGAAATAGGATAGGCAAGTGAAAGGGGTTTTCAAAGAGATGGTTATTTTTTTAATAAAGAGATTGTTGCCAGTATAAAACCCAAGCTGTTGAATATTTGTACTACATGCTTCCAAATCAGGGTATTTCATGTCTTTGGTTTTCGATTCCAACTCATTAAAAGGGGTCCTTATATTTATTTTTCACCAATTACCATCCTAAATATAATGTTTTCCGACCATATGTAAGAGTGTGAGGGGAAAGAGGTGCAATTCAGATCCAGTTCAATGAATGGGAATTCATTCATTATTTCAGCTGGAAGCGGACGACATCCAGAGCTAACTCTACAAATATGATTTTAAAATAAAGCAAAAGACATTGTATGCCTTTACTGTAGCCATTCTTTCATCCCTTCATTTTTCAAGCATTGCCTTTGATATCTTAGATGTATCATTATCATTTTAATAACACAGTTTATCACATTTATAAGATATGATGTAAAATAGTAACAATAATGTAGCCTTTTGTATCCATATGGGACAACATGATGCAAAAGTAGGACTGAGAAAGTACTTCACAAAAACCTAACCTTACTCTATTTATTACATTTATGTATAGCCTTTCCTCCAGCCATGTACTTTAAGACTGAGAAGGTAGCAGAAAACTGGGGGAGGCAATGGGTGGGAGAAGGCTATCAGCGTCCTCCTCAGCCTCAGCAGTGCAGAGAAAGTGCCATGTACCACAATGACATGAACATCCATTGTGGAGCATGCTGTCATTAGTATATAGTGTAGTGGAAATGTGCTTCCCCACCACCCCCATTGGCAGGTCTGGGTCAGGGCATGAATGGAAGACTGCCCAAGCATGCTCTGAGGGACTCAGATTAGACTGTAGTGGCTTCTAAACTGCTGTAGCAATCTGGACTAAGAAAATAGGAGATACTTGCATAGAACAAGATGAGATGTAGAGCTAAGTCATATACTGTGTCTCTCACAGAATTTGTTCTACCTTGTATGCTTCTAACTTGTATGGGGATTTCCTCTGTATGATAACAGCTGATCTGGGCTATAGGATTAATCTGTGTCTTAGATTTCTTTCTGTTTTATATTTGCATTTTTATTATTCAGAATTTGTTTTATTTAATTTTTTAATTGAATGTTGTTTTATTGTTTCTTTAGATTTCTTCAAGAGGAAAATGCTATAAAAAATGAACAAGAACAACTATGGATGGCAGTGGTACCTCAATTGCTCTTATGATGCGTGTGAACATACTTCTTTTCTCAAATGTGTGTGCATTGTATTTCTCACCCTATAAAATTAAAAGAGTTGTGGTTTGACAAAAATGTGCAATCAACATGTTAAACCACATTGCGTAACAACAGTTTGTCATATGAAAATGGTTAAGGGAGGAATTTAAATAATATTTCCATGAACATCAACTATTGATCATACAATCATCCTCTGTTCTGGCAGTTCTTGGGAATCAAAATGGCAGCCACCTCTTGTATTTGAATAGAGGAGATCTATTGTACTGCTGCAGCTCCCTTTAGCTATAGTGCCTTGACTTTTAATAATTATGTTTTCTATGTCTGCTAAAAACTGGCACCTCATTCAGCCACTCTATATAGGAGAATGAATTACATATTTATCCTCAGTTCTACATGGTTTATGTAGAATTGGTTACTACATGGATATGTTATCACCTGGTATGAAACAATGCAATGTGACAAAGAAAATATAGAATCCCTATTTGGAAACAGAATAGTTTTCTTAGTGTTTATTCAAGGTGTTGCTTATTTTAAAAACAGCTATTAGAAAATACCACAATATCAGTAGTTTGCATAAATATGTACCACATCAGACTTTAATACAGAACTCTCCAAAAAAGTCATCCATTAGCATATTTGCTTCAAAATTGCAAAGCAACTGAAGAATTTAAGAACACAAGTAGATAACAAAATTTACCTGACCTTTCAAAGCTCAACAAAACAAGACAGAAGGTCTCCTTCAAAGGGTGTATCATCTATATGTTTGAAGGCTGTGCAGCCCATATGTTCTATAAAACTGTTGCATCTCAAAGTTATAATAATATGCAGTAAGGTGCCAGAACCAATTATTAAATTTCATATGATCCAACAGAGTCAGCAAAAATACACAGGGTCAGTTTTACTGGCTTCAGCTCTTATGATGCTTGAGATTATAGTGTAACGTCAGGTTACTGCTGAAGATTTCCTTATGCTTTCAGTTATCTCACAGATGACTCTCAGAAAATAAAATCAAATTGAAATGGTACATTTTAGTTTGGGACAAAGACTGTAGACTACTTCATTTATCAATTGCAACAGAGACTTAACAGCATTACATATGCTCCTGAATAGCCTAGTACAGCTTTTCCAACCTGGTGCTGATATGTTAGTATCATGATTCCTAGAATTTCCACCGGCCTGGCCCCTCTGGTTTGGGGGCTAAGAATTTTGAGAGCTGTAATACTGACACTTTAGACGGAAGGAAGGAAGGAAGGAAGGAAGGAAGGAAGGAAGGAAGGAAGGAAGGAAGGAAGGAAGGAAGGAAGGAAGGAGTATATATTTCAAGTCTTGGAGGAAAAAAGTGGTGTGATTAGCTCACTTTGAATGATAGCATCAGAGCCAAATTGCTGCCTATAGTGTGGAAAAAGAAGACACTTAGGTTTAAGTGTAAACAGTCATAATTTATTTACTGTGACATCTTTTAAACATGATGAGTGAATGTTTTAAAGACCAGCTTCCATCTCTTAGCCAAGGTCAACTGTTTGACATTGATCCAGGCACATTTTCACCCTGTGAAATCTATCAAGAAGCGTTTGGGGGACTAATGACAGTTTCATTGGGTTTTTGTGTCTATGTGTACATGTTTAATTTTAAGGCTGACACACACATATAATATGGAGGGATGCCATTGTTTTCTTCAGAGAGATAATTATGTGAAATCTGTCTTCTATTGATTATCTATAGGAACCAAATCCTCACATGCATGGGAGCTAGGAGAATATGACACCTAGCTCTCAACTTCTGCATGTCTGGGAGGAAATTAATTCTGCTCTCCAGGTAGGATGTTTTAAAGGTACAAATGTAATTGCTGTAGGAAATAATTTTCTGCCCTCTGTTATTGGAGCATTGCTAGCTTAGGCCCATGTTTGCCTGTGTATGTTTACAGCATCTGTCAGCCGATACATGAGAAACAAGAAGAGCATTGTAAACTGATCCTGCAGCTTTTGCTGAATATTTAATGCAGTCTGCTTCAAAGAAAAGTGCAAACATTCTACTTTTCCAATTGCTTGTCTTCCTTGCCCTCTTCTAATATTCTCCTGGGAGAGATGGGTTTCCAAACTTGGTCATTGCAAGTGCCCATTTACTTCAAGATCTTTACTTCCCAGGCTTGGCTTTCTTTCTGTCTCCTCAAACTGGATTTATTTCATTTTAGCCACCTCAAAGTAGACTTGTGTGTATATATTTTCAGGACAATTGGATTGTCTCTATAGATTTTTAAATCACTTTTGAGATCACAACCCGAAATATATAAACTGTTGTGTTGTTCCACCAGGCAGTCATGGAACACATACTTCAAACATGGATCACCCAATCCTATAAAATGATCTTTAAATGAGACAACGAGAATATAAGTAGATTAAAGTGGCCAATAATGGGGAAACAAGTGCCCATTCCAAGAGCAATTGTAAGAAATTTAAGCCTCAGGAAGTTGCATTATACATTTTATTAAATTGAGGGTATATTCACCCTTCTTGTGGGTTGAAATTTGAACCAGTATTTTCTGTCTTTGGCTGCTTTACTTTAAGATTCCTTAATGGGCAGAAGATGTAATGCATAATATCATATGGCTTGCTTTAAGTTTTCAACTTAGTATCTCCAAAGTTGTAATTTAATATAAATTGACAAATGTTCCATAAACAGCTGTTCTTTCATATAAAACAATATCTGGCCTGAAATGATTGTGTGAGGCCCCTAGGATTCCTGCAACATTCAGCTGCTTTGTCGCTTTAACCTTATTTGCAAGAAAAAGCATCTAATTTTAAGCAGCGCTACCATTTAGCACTATGTAAAACGCTGGCTTTCAAAAACAGAGTCAACTTGTATTTATATAGTTGTCCTGCTGCTTTCTCAATAATCAGGAGAATGGGGAATAAGGCTGAACATCCGATTCACACACACACACGAAGAACTGATGCCTACTTAAGTTCTTTATAAAAGGCCATCAAAAATATTATAACCACCTTGTAAAAAATAGTCTTATCAGTGTCTTATAGGAGGAAAAAAACAGTGTCAAGGAAATTGCTTTCAAAACTCCATGTGGCAAAATGTGCTGAGGTTGAGTTACTGTCTATTTCAGTAGCAGCTGCTTCTGGGGGTGGGGGGAGTGAGAAAGGGAAAGGGGCGATGGTTTTCCAGAATGCCTGGAGACAACACAAATTTCTTTGCTATACTCAAGGTAACAGTATGCATTGTCAACAGCTCGGTACCACTGTTTGGAAGCTTCTTCAAGCAACAGAGCTTCCAGTTCACAAATCATGCTGCTGTTTGGCTGCCTAGAGAGGCAACTAAACCACTTGATAAAGGATTACTTCAACAGCAGAGTCTTCAGGGATATCGGTTCTTGTGATTTCTCCTGAACGCAGTGAAGATTCATAAACATACAGCTTTTTCAAGATCAGCTTAAAAATCAGGCTTGAAAATGAAGACAGCTAAAATAGCCTTCTTGTGTTTTTCTTCATTGGCTTGCATGGTGAATTTATATCCTACCTTTTCTGCAGAGTTTCAAGATGACATACATAGAACTGTTACTTCAGTGTTCTCCGCCAAACTACCTTGTGAGATAAATTCAAGAAAGAAAGAAAAGGACTGCCCTGAGTCATTCAGCAAGCTGAATAGCCTCAAGGCCTCCTGACTTTCCCCAGTACTCCACCCACTAGACCACATTGACTCTCAGTGTTTGAGAGCCATCAGAATGCTGATGCTTCTGCCCACCACATGATTGACTATTAAATCCTTATGAGTTAATGGGGAACTGTGGACACCACACTGTGCTCTGCCTGACTAGAAGATGGCAGGTCATTTAGTGGCTTTAATGCCTAAGCTGAACAGGATATAAATTCTTCAAGCAAACGTCTTTGTCTCCACTCATAGGAATTAACCTGTGAGTTCTGCAAGGTTTTCTCTTGTTCCCAATGCTGTTTAATATCTACTGTATATGCAGTTGGATGGTGAACTTCTCTGTGATTGTAGAGTGCAGCATTATTTGATATAAGATACCTAGTTCTACATTTCACTCCCATCCATGAGGACTATAGGCTTTTTGAACAGGTTATCAGTTACTTCTTGCTATCTGTGATAATGTGTTTTGTCAAATATAATTTAATAGATGATCTCTTTGGCCAAAATGCCGTTTTATATTGTAATCTGTGCATTCATTATCCTATTTGGATAGCTCTATGATCATGGTAGAACTTCTTTTGAAAAAATCATTGAAATGTTTTCAGTGGCTTCAAGTCCTGTGGACTACATATTAAGAAGAAGAAGCTGCAGACAACATAACACATTACATTTTATTCACATTGATTCAAGGTACTGGTTATTAGTAAGCAGTTCACACGTTTGAATCCATGACATTTAATCTATGCATTAAACAGCATTTAATTAATGCTGTTTCCCATAAAAGTTCTAGTCTACAGTTTTGATCATGTTTTGCTATTAGGGCCTCAGGTGGACATTATGACCCAAAGTGCCTTTTATCATCTGCAGCTATATCAGCTATGATGATATGTAGATGAAGATACCCTGTCCAGTTACTCTTGCTCCAAAAAACATCCATTCATATTATTGTACAATAGACCATTGAAATTAGTTCAGAAACTGCAATGGGTTCAAAGTAGGGCCACAAGATTTTTAAGTCGAAGTGAAGGTTTTAATTATATTACAGCAGTACTTTATGAGCTGCATTTGCTCCTTGTCCATTTTCAAGCTCAATTCTAAGTGCTGGGCATAACATTTAAAGCCATTATTGCCTTGGCTAAATTATTTGAACATTTCTTTTCTCCCACCTGAAACTTATGACCTTCTACAGAGGCCTTGTTCTAATTACTTTTGGCAAAGTAACATGAGATGATTTTCTATCAGGAAGAGAGACTTCTTGATTGTAGTTCACAAGTTATGGAACAGCCTCCCTAGGCTGGTATCTCTTTTTGATGATAAATTAATATCTATCCAGTCCTTTTAAGCTGTGATTTTTTAAAGTAGTCTCCCAAATAACAGAATATAACTCGTTTGTTTGTTCATTCATTCATTCCAAGGAGTTCAAAGTATTGTAAACTAGAAAATAATGTGTTCTTATCCACCCCCTGTTTTATACCCAGAACAAGCCTATGAGGTAGATTAGCTTGATAGCTAGCCCTAGTGAATTTCACGGTCAAATGAGTTCTTCCCTCTTTTTGTCTAATTGCTACATTGCTTCTCAGAGATGTAAAGGAGGCCTCTACTCACTCTTGGCTCACTGAAACACACACGCGCGCGCACACACACACAAATTGGAACTGAGAACATACTTATTTAAACTTTTCATGTAAGTATTAACCTTCCTACAGAATCTCAAGATGATGTATCTAAGTAGATAATCTCTCATGTAGGCACCAAATCCAAATCCGCTTAGCTGCTGCAAAGTAACTGATTTATTTATTTATTTATTTATTTATTGCCAATAGAAACATTTTTATGCTTCTCTTCATTTTCTTTTATTCTTTAACATTCAGTTGGTTCTGAAAAGCCATCAGAAATCACTGCTGTTTCAATACAGGAGTGACACAGCTTTTCCAGGAAGCACCACTTTCTATACATGCTGCTGCATTCAGGGCAAGTTGCAGGGTTGGGACTATCGTCAATGGAGCTCTGATAGTACTAGTCTGCCAGCCACAACCATGAAGGGCCAGATGATCTAGCCAATAATTCAAAAAGCATCCATTAATTGGTTCTCCACAAATGCAATAAGAAAGGAAAACCATTAGTTCTTTTCTTCCCTGATTACTATGATGCAAGCCTTATAATTATGCCCATATAATGAATGGTTGTATGAATCCACTCAAATTCATCCCTAGGCCTATTCCATTGTCACTTGAGCTGCATCTCCCCACATCTCATTGCCATTAATGGTTTGGTGTACTATGAGGTACCACGGGTTCTGATATGAGACACAAGATTTTTTTAGGAGCCATTGTATCAAGCATCTGGAAAGTTTCATTATTCCATGTCCCCACCAGATCACTAATGGGACAGTCTCATCCAATATTAAAAATAATGAAATAAATGAAGCTATGAGCTTTCTCATGCATAGGTCCTGAGATTATCAGGGTGAAACCTTGGGGAGTGCAGAATCTTTTGCAGCTATTCCAGGGGAAGAATATCCAAGGTCATTCCTGTCAAGTAAATCATGGGAATGAGAGCTCTCATCATTTCCCTGGCTGTCACTTCCATTCCAGTAGCTGTCAGAAGCTGATGGTTATTTGGATGAAGCTGGAGCAGCCTGGATGATTGGCAGCACAATGCCAAAACTGCAAAAGGAAGAGACAGAAGACAACACATCGCCCTTCTTTCTGGATTTTCTGTTGTTGCTTACTAATAAATGCATAGGACTTCTCCAGCTCCAAAGAGCCCAGGCTCTGAATCATTTACAGAATATGTTTCTTATATACACATTTCTCTTGTTCCATGCCTATCCTTCATGTTGGTAAAAAGAGGAACACCGGCCACACTCGCATGACTTTTATAAACAGCTTATTCAAAACTGTGGGTATGCTATTGAACCTTTTATAAACTTTACCCAGTTCAGAACAAAATCTGAACTGGAAAAGGGTTCCCAACTATCTTCATCACTTTCCATATTACCACAAGTATTATTAGTAACGTGGGCCCTTCCTGATTGCCTAGGAAGCAAATGTGCTTCAATCTGTATAAACATAGGCTCCTTTTTGAAACTTTGCAGTGAATACATGGAAATTGAGGGCAAAGTCAGAAAGGAATGTAAGCCCAGATGCATGCTTTTTCTGTATGTTGGATATATAAAAGGAGGGGCTTAAGTGAGCATCTCTGATGGTTATGCCATACCAAGAAATTCCTGTTGATTATTGCTTTTTTTAAAAAAAAGCAATTAGAAGCTGACTTATTTGTGGGGGGAGGATTTCTTTACCTAGATTATAGGGATTGTGGGAGTGTGACTGCTGATATTGTTATAGTCATAACAATAACAATAGTTATATCCATTCTAATTTTTTGTTAGGTGGATGGAATATTTAACTATTGACATGAACAAAGGATGAGGTTTTTGTCCAAAAACTAGAGTGAAGTTAGGATTATGTTGTCAAATTATTTATTGAGACCCTATGGACCTGTTTTGATGCCTCTGGATGCATTTGCAAGCCATTTGGGGGGGAGGGGGAGAATACATAACAATCATTTGGATATGCAACCTTAAAATAAATGGAGAGGAATTCTGACATGTGACAAAAGATGAAAAAAAATTCTTCAGATCTTATCTTCATGAGAACCTGAGTAACAGTACCCACCCAATGGTACATGTTGTCCTCCCACAGATTTCTACTCATAAAGTGTGGATGTCAGAGAGGAAGCATGCACATAGAGTTGTACACATGGAAGCTTCCAAACTAGCAATCTTCATCCTCAAGTAATTCTGCCCTACTGTCATACATGTGATGCTACAAGCAGAGTGCAGAGAAGAGTAACAAGGATGCTAAATCCTATGGACAGCAGTTAAAGGAACTTGGTATGTTTAGCCTAAAGAATAGAAGACTAAAGGGAGACATGAGAGCAGTCTTCAAAACATGAAGGGCTGTCACAGGACAGAGGTATGGATTTATTCTCTGGAGCACTCAAAGATAACACAGGAACCAAGGGTGGTGGGTTTAAAGAGAGAGATCCAAACCTGAAATAAGGAGGAATCTCTTAATGGTGAGAGCTCTTAGACAGTGGAACAGCCTGCCTCTTGGAGTCAGGGATGCTCCATCACTGAAGGTTTTCAAGAAAAATTTGGACAACCATTTGTCCAGGATGGTATGAGGATTTCTGTACTGGACAGGGGATTGGACTAGATGACCTCCAAGGTCCCTTCCAACCCTCTGATTCTATGATTCTGTACCCCCATCCCTTAAGCATATTGCCTATAATCTGAACATACTGAAAGACACTAGTGTTTGTGGGTGGAAGTTAGACTTTTTTTGATATTATGTGAAGCAGCTCCAAGTGGTAGAGAAAAATACCACTGAGAAGGGAAAATGAAAGCAAGAGACAAATAGTAGGGTACATTCCAGAAGAAAAACTTTATACACAGCCTCACTACAATCTCATTCAGTTTCCCATAATAATGACTGTCTAATCATTATTTCGGATCCCATGATCAGTATTACTACTGGGTGTTTACAACAACAACAATAACAATAATAGCAGCCTAGTTCCAAAGGAATAAAGCTGACACATGATTATGAGATAAGATTGCATTGTGTAGTTTGCAAGCATGAGGATTAAAACCACAGATTATTTATTTATTCCTTGCCCTTCAAATAATATTCAAATGAAATTAGGTTAAGTTCATAAAACAAAGCTCAATTTGAAATCAAGAATAAAAGCAGTTTAAAAGGTATGGAATAATAAAGGTGGTCTTTTCTTGGAAGCAAAAGATAATCATGAAGGCACTAATTGAGCTTCCCTGGGGATTCCACCTCTGAGAAAACTCTACCTTCTGTTGAGATGGGGCCCTCAGCAAAGAGCCTCAGATAATGGCATCTGTAAATTGAATGGAAAGAAGGGATCATTCAATACCTTGGTCCCAATTTTTGAAGACCTTTAAAGGTTAATTTCAACTTTTTGAGCTTTATTTGTGCATGTGGGGAAGTCCTGTTTAGCAAATACGGAACTCTTAAAAGAACACACTTCTATAATACCATCAATACTGCAGTAGTAGTGACAAACACTTGGATACTGTATGTAACTGGCAGAGTCATGGAGAGTAGTTGAGAACATGTTCTATGTGCAAAAGATCTACTTAAATCCTCAGCATCTTCTGACATAGTTACTTTTACTTTACCCATGTTCTGTTGCAAAGAACCAATGTGAGCATGAAATTGCTGCAGTTCAATCTTCAGTACAATTTCTTGTGTTTATGAGTTCCTTTCATTAGTTTATGAAATTATTTTGAGATCCGCAGTTTGTTTGATATTGACAGAGTTCTTCAGTGCTTGTGTCAGCTAGCCCCTTACAGTCATCTATTAGAGCACTGGCACCTCCATGTTCATCATTTGCGAACTTGGCAGTCACCAGCTTGGTTAGATGAGATGAAAGAGAAGAGATACCTTTCAGTGGTAATAGAACACAGATGGCAACTGTCATCACCATGCACATGCATTTTGTTATCTTTCACTCAGTGGGGACCTAAGGAAATGTATGAAAAAAAATTGTTCAGGGAGTGAGATAAAATATGGCTATCCACATACCAGTGCATCAAGAGAAACAAATGACGCTAGATGTCATGATGTTTTGCAATATTTTACAATATGGGCAGTTGACTAAATGAAATGAATTGTATTATATTTTTGTGTGTATTACTAACGTCTTGATGTGTGTCAGTATGGCATTCTTAAAGAAGCCCAACATTTTGGTCTTTCATTTGTGGTACTTTTCCATCAATTTGACACTTTGCCCTTCCTCAGTGAAATAACCACAGAATTTTTAGAAATGTAACACTGCTGAAATGACAATAATATCAGTTGGCAACCTATGATCTAACCTGGTTCCAGTCCAGAAGTCTACAACTTTATACCCCAGGGTCTTTTATAGGCTACTGAAGAAGTCTATGTGCCTTCCTGCTTTCTGTGAGTGCTTCCAAAAGTCTTTCTGGAAGCTGTTCTTCCCCCCCCAAAGAGAAAATTATTAAATGTATAGTGAATAATGATATTAGCATTTCATTTTAATTAAGCTTCATTTTAAATTGAATTAAATTAAATTAAATTAAATTAAACTAAATACCTCTAGTGTTTGTCCTGGTCTCACCTACTTTTGGGAATGGAGCCCCCAACACACCACCCAAGTCCAAGTGGGGACTTTGGCTGCAAAAATGTTGCAACTCGTGCTCAACCCATGGACCATAACAACATGGTTCATTCTTTTAGTCTGCACTTATCTTGGAATTTATAGTCTACTAAATGTTTCCATAGCAGCCATTATAATCAATTGGGTTTCAATATATTTTAGGGTCATTTGGCATTCAGATCTGTTTCTATCACAAAGCCTTATATCTATTTCACTTTATTTCGAGGATAATCCTAATATTGACTTTTTCTGAAACCATTAAGAGAACTTAGAACACAATTCAGCAGTGACAGTGAATAATATAAGTGCCAACCACTGAAACTGCTTAACACTTGATGAATTCTAGTGGAGGTGGGCTGTAGCAATTCAAGACTTTGTCTTCACTGTCGAGCACAGAAATCTGGGGGCGTGGAACATTAATGTTGACACATTATCCAGATGGCACAATCACCATGTGGAAAGAGACAGTACAGCAGTGATGGTTCCAGAGCCAAAAATTATACAAGAACAAACTTCATAAGGTCATTTTTGCACTTAAATATGGGAGTTCTGAATAGCATTAAGCAATAGAAATAATTTATATGAATTCTATAATGCATTGATTGGAACAGAAATATTGATGATATAGTTAGATCATATTCAGATTAAAGCCATTTTCTTACTATTAGCAGAATTACCCAATATACAACCTGCTCCTTTTATTATTTTTGTCCTTGTTGTATCATTAAGGTAAGCGATTTACCCAGAAACTGAACAGTATACACACTGTTGAACACAAACCATACACACACTCCAACAGTAAGAATAAGACACCAAATTCAGTTTTAGGTCAATTTCTCCTGCAGTCTGTCCTTTAATGGGTGCCTGAGGAGTATATTAAAACATAAACATCTTATCATCAGTTAGTACAATCATGATATCATGCGACCAGTGTTAGCGTTTTCATATGCAGAACAAGGAAGAGCTATGTTTCTTAGAATTTAGCACATGTTTAATAATACATGCAAAGGGAAGTAAAGGAGACTATCTAAGCCCAAGAATATTCTGGAGAATGAACAATGAAATTAGATTTAAATTTTGCAGATGTAAAATGATGCTTTAGGAGAGAGAGCAAAAAAGAAATTACGTGGATAAGAAAGAGGAACTGATTATACCCAATTTAAGTAAGAATGAAGGTTTGAGAGAATAAAGCGATGAGGGTGGAGTCAGAGGGAAAGAAGATAATAGGAAATATGGAAAGAAATTTGAAAAGTTTTACCTTTGAGCTTGAGGGCCTTCAAAACTTCTGACAGAAGTTGCATGTCAAACAGTGCATACTTTTTCAGGAATATAACCTGGTTTAATATCAGGCCTAGTGAGGCCTTTAGTGCTCTTAAGTTTGGATTCAGTTATCCAAGTTATAAGAGAAATTTGATCCAATATTCTTCACAGCAAATGTGCTTCTGGGTTGACATGGCCCCTGATGCATTGCTAAAAAAAGAGGGAAAAAGGGACAAAAATAAATGACTTATTTTTGCATAAGAATTGCACATCCTAATTTATATGTATTAATGCAAGTTTAGAAATGACTACTATACATTTAAACAGAAATAACATTCCACCATAGTACAGAAAACTTTGATCAGGTGACTTGTATGCCTATTCAGTCAGCAGAGTACATATAAACTGCTGATGAATTGCTACTGTTCTTTCTTATGGCCCTTTATCCTGAAATCACAGTTGGACTAGACAGCTATTCAAACAGAGAACACTTTCAAAGAAAGAAGTGTTTTGGAAGCTGTTCCATTAGAGAAGACATGTCCATCTCCTCCTGAACCTAACTTGAGGTCAAAATGCTCCTATACTATTACATCCATACTAGGGTTTTCCTACCATTCTGTAACTTTCTCCCATGTGTCATAGAAACATTTAAATACTAAAATAAATAATAGTTTCAATTATCTTAAAGTTCTCTGAATTGTCTAGACACACTTGATTCCAATCTAGGTAAGAGCTTTGACCATCTTTAATAATATCTGCAATGAGCAAAGTTTCATATATGTACCCATCCAGCCATTATTTGTTCAGTAATACAAAAGCATGAACTCAAAATTGCTTTACAGGTAGTCCTTGATTTATGACTATTGGTTTAGCAACTGTTCAAAGTTACAATGGCACTGAAAAAAGTGACTTACAACTGGTCCTCGCATTTACAACCATTACAATGTCCCTGCATCGTGTGATTGTTTCGGGTACTTGGCAACCGTTCTACATTTACAATGGTTGCAGCATCCTGTGGTCATGTGATTGACATTTGTGACCTTCCCAGCGGGTTTCCAGCAAGCAAATGGGGAAGCTGGCAGGGAAGGTTGCAAGTTGCAGTCACGTCTTGCTTAACAACTGCAGTGATTCACTTAACGACCGTGGCAAAAAAAGGTAATAAAATCGGGTGCAGTCATGTGATGCCTCACTATGACACCACCACTTTAATGAGTAATTTTTCTGTCCATATTGTGGCCAGAAGTCAAGGACTACCTGTAATATCTCTAACCTCAGCTACCTTAAAATTACTGTAAAAAATGATGGCACATCAGAACAAGACATAGCCTAGATGATCTTCATAACTGTAACCATTTTTTTAAAAAATCAAGTAATACTTTATGTAACTGAAATATGGTTTTTTCCCTTCAAAAAAAAATTCTAGTAAATATATACTTTATTGGATTCTTATCTTTTTTTTCCCAAATTCATTTCTTTAAAATCATGGCTTACATCACTGCTTACACAGACAAACTAGAGAATTATGAAATGTATATATAAATAAATGGCATACAAAATAAATGTTAAGGCAGTACTTTTATCCAAATTTGCCATTTATTTGTTACTTAGAGCATGTAGTATTTATAGAAAAGAACACATGACGAAACTCTGAAATGAATTATGAAAGCTTTAATGCCAGTACATTCACACAACCAACCAGGAACAGTTGTGTGTTGCTGTTATTCAGTGCACTAAATGCTTTGCTTTGTTTTCTATAGATAGAAATTGGAAGTTGCTGGAGAGCAATTTATGCATTAGACACAGAATTTTAAATGAACATGGCCTCTAATGACTCCTTCAGTCCAAGCAGACATTAAAAAGTGACACCAAACTCTAGAAAAATTACTTAAAGGATCAGTTACATTTGAAGCAATGAAATCAATAACAATATTTTCCCCAGCCTTCTTTCTCTCTGATAAGCAAAAAATCTTTACTTAAGTTAAACGCCACATTAAAATTTAATCACAATCTGTGTGCTGTAGCTAATGACAACTTCTGGACATCTGTCTTCTTCTTTGTTTAAGTCTGGTATTCCTTCTGTTTAATTCTTGCATTTAAATAGAAAGATGCAATTGTGTATTGTTGTTGTTGCTGTATGTGCTTTTTTTTCCTATTTGGAAAGCCTGTAGTTAGTGATTTTTCTTTTCCTAGATGCTTATCTTTGGATGGATGTTAATTAAAAGATTATTGCACATCTGACAAGAAGGAGAAGAAAAATAAAGTCGGAATAGAATTATTGGCTTATCAATAATAATTTTCACCCCAAAACATCATGTTTGGGCTTTATATGAAATTTACTATAAAAAAAATCTGGTTTGTTCTTTTTAAAACAATTCTTTGCTACATTCAGGGTTTTTCTTTCAGACAAGAACAAAACCATTCTATTTATTGATTGCATTTATGCATGTTTCTGAAAACTTCTGCCTTTAAAGGGATAAATACTAAATTGTGCAGCTCTGGCACTTTGTCACTAAGGAAGGAGATTTTAGAAGAGCTATGACAGCAATTACTGTTGTCCCTTGGTCCCTATTTCTGCCTCCGCAGAGGGGAGATGAATAAAGAAAGATTATCTTTCACAGGACTTTCTCTGATTACAGCTCCATTCTCCAATCACTTAAAATGACAGTGGACACTTGCAGTAAGAATGTAATATTTATTATAGCAGAACCAGTGAGTAGGATCAATATGTTAAGCTGTGCTTTTAAGTTCAGAAGACTGAAAGGCCGACATAGGATCATACCATAGCATCTTGTGGTAAAACAGTTTTCATTCCACTCAAATGGGCTCAAGTTAATCAATAAGGTTAAGTACATTTGCCCAGCTTAAGGTCAATAAAATTTGTCCATATTCAGTATCAGAAATAGCATACATGCTTGTATTTTGCTTTAGTTTCATTGTTCATTTGTTAATTAATCAACAGCTTTTGCCAGAAGGAATATATAACCATCAATAAGTGCCTTAAAATATCTTATTTCATGTCAATTAAAAGAGACACTGAAATATTCAAATATGCCCATTATATACCCAAATATATCTCCGATATGCTCTAGTATAGGCACAATATACTGATGACTTTGTATTTTAACATGTAATGCATTGGGTGTATATACCTTGAAAAGCCAGATATCACTAATACAATACAATACAATACAATATCACTAATTCAAGCAAACATATTTTCAAGAAATAACTTACACCTTTGTTTTAAATTAATGGTAATATAGCTGAACTTCATTATTAAAATATCATGCAAAAAAATAAACCTTCTATAATGCAAATTCTATATGAACAATAAAGTAACCTGAATAATATTTGTCACTTTCCCCCAGTCCTAAAAATAATAAATTCCTAGCTGTTTTTCTGCTACTTATGTCTTAGTACAGATCTATAAAGTTAGTAGTTTGGTCCTGGTTTGTAAAAATTATGAAATTCCTTACTCATAACTGATATTCTCCAAGATTAGAAATCTATTGAATTCTTTCCAGTTCTTTTACAACTTACACCATTACAGAACAATCTTTCCAAAACCAAGGTTATAGAAGAGAGTCTATCACACATTTTTGTACTGTGTCTTTGGTGAAAAGGGCCTTTTCTTTTCATTTTGATACCTCTCATGCACTTTTTGCTGCTTCCAGCAAACAGAATCTTTGCTTTTCTCCTTCATGCTTCATCTAAATCACATTATCAGTTTACATTTCCTGACATAAAAACACAAACATCTATGTTAAAATGATTTATGAACACAAATACTGTCTACTTCTTGTCCTTTGAAAAGAATTAAGTAAACTGCCTGTTCAAAATGGTTACACTAGCTGTCTACTTTTCTGAAAGCAAAAGCCAAATGAGTGGTTAAAAATATTACACATTTGAAAAATGCAAATAGGGTTATCCAAATATGCAGCCATATGTCCTCAATGCACACAGTTAAAAAAGAATTTGCAAGGCTGCACACCAAACAAGTATATTTAAAGATGCTGGATGCTATTTGCCATGCAATGTGTTTCTTGATGTTCACGTGATATTATTTTAAAAAATATATTTCCTCCTTCTAACAAATATGGCACTATTTTAATATAATTGCAGGCTTCTCACACATCTAGGCTACTGAAGGATCTTCCTTTTTTCACTGTTCAAATGCCAGACATAGGGAGCAGTTCAGAGAATTCCTCTGGATGTTAACATAAATTAGTTCATGTAATTTATGCTGCAAAGTTTGTCTAACCTTTAGGCAACTTTTGCTCCGCTGATCACAGCATCAATAACAATAGGGGATATGAGGCCAAATCCAAATGGTTCAACCCCTAACAGGAAAATATCAATTAATCTTTTACAATAGAGTTGAAGTATGGTAATCCTCTCATTAAATTGTTTGAACTTTTCTCCCAGTAAACAAAAGAGGAATAACGAGTGATGTGGTTTGACTTGTTTATATGAAGATGCTTCAAGAGGCTTAAGCTCGACTTCTGAGTCCTTCTTAGTCACTTGTCACTAATTACCCAAGCTAAAGACATTTTTGTCAGTCCCAAAAGAAACTATTCTCAGGTGTTAGGAAAGAAATTATAACAACAGAGGTATTTTATAAATTCCTCTGGACAAGCTACTTGGAAATGTACTTAAAACTATAGCAGTATGTAAAGATTTCAATATTTCAGAGGTGTTTTTTTTTAATAGTCCTGTATATAAAAACACTTTTCTGTCATTCATTTAATATGACATATTCTCTCAAACATTAAGAGAAAATTGTTGAGGGATTCACTGTTGGGTTTGCAGATAAGAATAGCACTTCAGCAGATTTTTGTCCTTTAAATATACGTGAAATCAAAGAAATGTATATTAGATTTCTGAATGAAAAAGAACAATACTTATAACATACTACTCCATTTCATCCCTAAACAAAGTTTCTTTGAAGCAACTCCTCCTGAATTACTTTTCAAGGAAGCATAAGTAGATTGGGATCACATTTTAATTTCCTGTTAGGTATAGAAAAGCACATGGTTTTTATGCCAAAACTCCTATGTTCAATTTCTGGCAATTCAAGCAAAATTGTCATTGAAACCTTGCAGAGTGGCTGCCACTCAAAAGTGACAATACAAGACCAAATGGTACATTAGTCTGACTTGGCATAATAAAACTTCCTAGTTTCCTAAATAAGGAAAGGTATATAAGAGCTGAGAAATGGGTTCCAGAGTCCCTCAATCCTTATCCCCACCCTCACCCCCCACCCTCACACTCCTACGTTCTCTTTAAATGAATTATAAGAATTAATTATGTCCACCTATCCAGTAACAAAATGCTATTGTACACAATGCTTGTAAAACATAAGTGGCAGGAAATCTGACAATGATTCAGCATCTTTCTCTGATGTGTTAAAGATTCTTTTAAAGATTTATTTGAAAGACAGAGTAAGCAGCCAAAATAAATTTAGACTGGCAAAATTAGGGAGGTTTTCTACCTTTTTATCTCTTGTGTCATTATTTATTTACAGTCTGAATCCAAATAATATTCCTTGTGTTCTTTCTATTAAGGACAAGATGTTCTGCTCCCATGTTGCTCCCATTAGTTTCTCACTTAGGTGTACTGTGCCATGCTGGGCAAATTTCTGAGAAAATCTCAACTATTCCTGATATACTCTGGAGGAGAATACTGCAAATCTATTGTTTTGGTGTGAATAGAACCACAGATTTTGGCTTTTTAAAAAAAGCTGGTTTTTTTTAAACACTGATTAATTTTTTCACTGTATGACATGTATGTTAACCATTATACTTGTATTTAAAAGGCAGATGTAAATAAAAATCTTTACTGTTTTTGTGTGCATATGTGTATGCAATCATTTTTGTCTTTAAACTTGAGAAAGGAAATTCTTGTCTGGTGCTATTTTCTGGTGAGTTATATAAATTGTACAATTATCACTAATGTAGATTACCTAAAGGCACCTTTTCTCTTACAAACAACGTGTTCTTCATATTATGCAAGTCAACTGGAAGTTTTATAATAATGATCCGTGATGTCTGTTAATACTTTTCCTTTTCTTCTATTGCTACCTTTGTGGTTCAGACAAGAGCAGTAGGACCACTATCTATAGCGTGCGCTGAAGTGTACTGTGTTAAGAAATGGATTTAAGTGAATAGGAAATGACATAAACATGCTTCAGTTATCAACAACAAGCTTTTTGGATTTAAATGAACAAAGAAATAAGTAGGAATAATAAGGAAAAAAGGGATTATTATGATGATTGTATGGAGAAATTAAAAGTACAATGCCTTAGAACCATAGTATCACAGATCTTGATGGGACCATTTAGGCCACTGAACCCAGTTTGCCACCTCAGGACAATCCATATTAAAGGATCCACAACATATGGCTATTGCCTCAATTTGAACGCAACCAGTGAGATACCTCAATAATTAGTTCCATAGTCAAACTATAAGTTGTGCTAGAAACATGAACTCAGAATTCACTCCAAATCTGCCTTTCTAAAACTTAGGTCCATTATTCTATGTCCAGCATTCTGGAATAATAGAGAAGAGTTCTTTTCTTCTGTGTGATATCTTTTCAAGTATTTGAGGAGTGCTATCGTATACATCACTGGTTTTCTCTTCTCAAGATCTACATACAAAAGTAGATCACAAGATGATGGGTATGGTATTGTGTCTCTGCTAAATTTCATTAGGTCATTTTCATCCATTTTCTCTACCCTATAAAGATCATTTTGAGTGTTGTCTTCTAGAGTACTTATCCCACCCAATTTTGTTGTAAAGGAATGTAGAGATGGCTTTGGGGGAGGATGGAATGAACTGTAAAGGGAAGAGAAATTACAACTCAGTCCCAAGAAAATGAAAAGTGTGAGAAAGAATCTCCAAATAACCTTGTCTTGATTTTGTGTGGTATAAGATGGGTATAATTTGGGACAGATAGAAACTCTGACAGGATTTCAATATTCTGTTATTATACCCTACAACAATAGGGTAATATTCCTGGAATTCCTGTGGTGTCCTGTGGTTCACCTAGCCTATTCTGAAGGACTGACATTTGTTTCAGGTACAAATTTGATAAGCATTATCTCCACCTCTTCATCCAAGTCATTTATAAAAATGTTGCTGAATACAGGGCCTAGGGCTAAATTTTGTGATGCACCATACAATACTATACTCCAATTTTATAAGAACCTTTGATCAGCACTCTTTCAGTGTGATTATCAAACTAATTTTGTAACCACTTCATTGTTCTGTCATCTATCCCACACTTGATTACTTCAAATACTTTGCTGAAATCAAGATACATATTATTTACTGAATTTCCAAAATTGACTAAGGATGTTATCTAATCCAAAAAATTAGATCAAGTTAATCTGGAAAATACTGGTTTTTAATCAATTAATGTTGGCTCCTGGTAAATGCCGCATTATTTTCATTCTCTTTATGATCTTCTTCAGAATATACTAGAAGAATAATGAGAATAGCACCTGAGCTCCCATGTTCTTGTTCTTCTTTTTTAGTTTTTTTTTTTTTAATCCATGAAGGTATGCTTGTAGTTGTTTGCAATTAGCAGAAAGGGATAACTGTCACTGAATTAGCTGAGTCTTGGAATCTGTTCTATCATATCCCTGTTCCATGCTCCTAATACAGGATCCTACACAAATCAAACTGTTTTGGTTCTTTGTAGTACTGGTTCTTTGGTTCTTCCAACCATCATAGATTGTCCTGTCATTCAGAAATCATCATGTCCCTTCCCTTAGCTAGCTAAAATGTGGCTGAAACTTTGCAAACATTCATCACATTGCTCCTAGTAAAGTATTTTTACTATGCACTACTCTTGAAACCACTATAAACTGTCAACTGCCAGTTAGCAGAATGAAGTTTCAGTTTAAATTCAGTATTTCTTTCTCCCACATTTCACATGACTTAACAGAAGCCTTGCTTTGTGCTTCTCACACCTGGTGCTAAGGAGCAGTTGGTTATTCTCATATTCAACATTGCTGCCCTAGAAATTATAGCTCCAACAGGAATCCACCACTCACTCTTCTATTCTACAGTGTGTATTTTATTTTCTCTAAAATATCTGTGAGAGACTGAAAATTCTTTCCAAGTTCTGGTGGTGCAGAATATCTTCTATGGCTTTTGTTTCTGGCTGATAATCTTCTCCACTGAGGTTGTTCTTTTGTTTGAGTGCCTTCCTTATGGAGAGTTTCTTCCCCTATTAATTACTATTCATTTGATCTTATATATCTTCATTCAATCTCTTCATCAAAGGTGTGACCACTTCCTACTCCAATTTCTTGACTTCTCCTTGAAGCGCTATTCCAAGCACTATTGCACCTGCTGCAAATATATGTCAAGCTGTTTTCAGGCAAGTATGTACCTGTGCAACAGGCATTGCAGGTCATGACTACAGAGTTCTGTTTCTTTATTTTTCCTTTAGTTATTTAAAGCTTACTTATGTTTTTATTTCTTCATGATCAGAGTTTACATTGTTTATCAGGGTTCCAGATTCAACAGCATTTCATGTATTAGTCTTTAAAAAAGGCTGGACAGGGATTCCATGAACAGGCAAGCACAACCAGCAACATAAAGAACCAAAAACATCAAGAAAGCTCCTCTTGTCCTTTGGTTATGGCTGACATAGTATATGAAAATTGTTCAAAAGCTTCAGCTGATCCAGGTTGCTGTTCAGGATAGTATGGTTGTGACCTCTGAAGTTCTACATGACTTTGACCCATGCTATATGAAAGGCTATATCAGCTCTAAACTGTATCCTCCCTTACAAGCTTATATAAACATTAAATGCTCAGGAGAAGCCCTCCTTTAGAAGTTGTCATTACTGGAGATGCATTTACTGGAAAGTTGAGAGAAACCCCTCTATTGAGAGAGATTAGACTAGTTCCATCTTTGTTAGCCATTCACAAGCCAGCAAATAAATATAGACATAGATGAAGGCCTTTGATAGAAGGGGGGGGGGGATATTTATTGCTGTATGATTATGAATCTAATGTGTTTTAATTACATTGTTTATTTATTGCGTTAGATTTTCTATCAAATACTTATTTAATGAAAAGGTGGATACAAATACAATGGATGGATGGATGGATGGATGGATGGATGGATGGATGGATGGATGGATAGACAGACAGACAGACAGACAGACAGACAATTGGAACACATTGTTTTTAGTTTTTGCACAGTGATGAACATTCTTGGTGGGAACTACTGTTGTCTAGAAGCAACTTAAAAATACTACTCTATTTCTTTTCTAGTTTATTAACTTATTAGACAACACATCAAGTTGTCTAGAACCACAACTCAGCTTTCTGAGCTTTTGAAAGGCCACAGCATGCCATCTGGTGGTGCTGTACATCACTGGAAGGGTGTGGCCAAATTATTTAGACCATGGGGAACAGTAGTTTTTAGTGACTGGAGAAAGGAGCAAAAAATCACCAGAAGCAAGTTCTTAACTCCATCTTAAGGCCACTCATCCATGCCCAAATGGGCTGAAATCCTATAAAAAATCTGCCCAATTTGCTAGTGAACTTTGGCAGAATGAATAAGATAGTAATGGGTACAAGTGGGATGTTGGAGAGTCACATGCTGCCCACTGACTCTCCATTTCTATCCTATGTTACTATCTTCATAATAAATAAGGATCAAAAGGGATTCTTGCTCCATCCCATGCAATGACTGAAGCACTCTCCACCGAGATATACAAAGATGCTTAGCATATTACTTAGATTATTCTCATATATGTATGTATGCATGTATGTATGTATGTATGTATGTATATCATGCATTGAACAATGCTACACAAAAAGCATAAAGAATGTAATAGTGGATATGATTTCCTAAAAATCTCAGTTACTCCCAGGCCAGCTTCTGTGCATGATATGTCCCATGGATTTAGATCTTTAACTATTCAATTCATAAACTTCTTTTCAGCAGAATAAATTATGCAAAATAGGCAAACCAAGTGTGTGGCCTTTTGGTCCCTAAAATATGGCTGAATCTCATCATGCAGTCTAATCATGTAACTTGCCATGACAGTCTCTAACAGAAAGTAAGCAGAAGAGTATGGGTATGCATATATGTGTGTGTGTTTGTTTATGTATAGGCATACCCATACTCTTCACAAACATACCACACACACACACATAAAGACCCAGGAAGCCACTTTAGTTAGACAAAAGCAGAATGAAGGCTTCTCAGTAGGGGCTTCTTGAATCAACAGTGTCTTCTGAAATGTGAATTTCCAATTTTTAGAATGTATTTACAAGTTAAAAGTATTATAACTTTAGCCAGTGTAGATGTAAAAGAATAAATTCAGAACTGCCTCACATCCTTTCAAGTTCTCTCTTCTGAGCAGTGGGAAGCTTAGGGCAGCTCTGAAGCAAAGGCCAAACATCTACAATCATTCTGATGTAGAGTGTCTTCCGGGGCCTTTGTTGAGGATCTCCATGGATGCCCCAAACCACCTGCCTTTCCTCCTCCCCTTGCCCACCTGATTCTGCCATATTGAGCTGTCACTGCTGGACACAGCACTCTCAATTTTTCGGGAAAAAATTATTTCTCTAATACCTAGTAATCATAATGTCCTCCAAGTGCAGAAGCTGAAGGCAGCTTCACACTGCCAAGTTGTTCCATCACCAGCATGGGCCAGCAACCATTTCTGGAGAGCAAGAACAGATTATATCATCTGCTACCAGCCCATTAATGCAGTAAGGGTGGAGAGATGCCTTCACTTCACCTCTCTTAACTCGATAGAGTAAGCCCCAACATGGGCTTGTGCCCATGCTTGATCACTTTCCCTAGAGGTGATGTTCTTGCTTTTGCAAGATTACAGCTTTCAATATGATCTGGGGCAGTAAGAAAACAGGATTCTGAATTGCAAACACACTTCCTCTTCAGTTCTCAACTGAACTGGTGGAGGTGGGAGATACTAGAGGGCTGAGTCAACATATCCACCCTGATCTCTACTTATTTATTCAGACAAATGCCTAAAGAATCTCTACTCTTTAGGAGAACTAAGATTGAATTTCTTTAAAGGAAATAACATGCAAGCACCCTCTTGCTCCAATATACCGTATCTGGATAGTTAGAGTATAAGGGCTCTGACTCTTTGAGAACTGCTCCCCATGTTAAATATCTGTATCTGCAGATTCTTAAACATTCTTGCCCTGAAAATACCTTTGAAGGTATGGCAGTATTAAACAGCATTTATTTAAAGCACTGTAGTTATGTTATTATCAACAATGAGTTGATAGTAACTCATCTTAATGAGAACAACTACCAGTTTGTTCTCGTTAAGCAAACCTATAGGATCAGAGGAAGAAAAATCCATGTTAGGATGACTGAAATTCCTAAGCCTGAATGGGTTTTACTGGGTGGGGTGAAAGAAGGGAAGACTAGCATTTGCTTTTCTTTCTCCACATCCTCTGAAAAAAAATCTTCCATTGGTTTCAATCAGAGAAATTCACAGGCCTGGCACAGATTTTTTTTTTTTCTTTATTTTAAGGACACCTCCAAGGCATAGGAAGGCTCTGCCACAAGCACATCCAAAGCTTCCTCTGATCCACTCTGGCTCACTCTGATTTTCACCTTATAGTAAATTGCCATCAGCAGAGTAGCCATAGTGGTAGAAAGATGTATTATATCTAAGGAGAACTTCCACTACTGGTTTTCCTTTTCTGTGCATGGAGGAAGACATCTTCATTATCTGGTGGTCCTTAGGATGCCTTTTGAGGAATCATAGCACTTCATCTCTATTGTCCTTTTCTGCTCAAAGTAAATTATCCATTTTATATAATTGTCTAAAGTGTTCTTTTACAAATTGAAAAACAAGAACAATAAATGTACTGCCTAATATATGTTGTCCATTTTAAGGGTAGTAAAACTCTTATTCTAGAGCCAGTCTGGTGTAGTGGTTAAGGCACCAGGCTAGAAACCAGGAGACCATGAGTTCTAGTCCTGCCTTAGCCACAAAGCCAACTGGGTGACCTTGGGCCAGTCACTCTCTCTCAGCCCTAAGAAAGAGGCAATGGCAAACTATTTCTGAAAAACCTTGCCAGAAAAACTACAGGGACTAGTCCAGGCAATCACCAGGAGTCAACACTGACTCAAAGGCACCAAAAAACAAACCAAAAAAACCCCACATCTCTTATTCTACAGATACAGCTTTATTACAATGCATAATTAAATTGATGGCATCATGTTTATTAGAAAATCGTGCCTTTTGTGAGCATGTAGAACCAGGGAAAGCTGCAGGAAATGGAATGTTATGTGTAAAACAATATTGTTAAACATACAACCAACTAACTCAGTGTATACTGTTTTCATAGAATGCCTAATAAACATATTTCACCCAAAGTTAATGTATCCCAGGGGAACAATTATATAATGTAGGTGTGTAATCACTGTAGTGGGTAGAAAAAGAAAAGAAAAACTAAAGAAGAGATAAAAGGAAGTAACAAGATGTGCAAAATATGCTTGTTAGTAAAATTTAGAAGCTTTTTTAAAGAAAGGTAGAAGAAGTTGAGTTTTATTGTCAGGTTTACAATAATGCAGCTGGTTGCTCTCTCTAGCTTTTGAAAACTTTTTGTTTGTCTTCCCCATTTGGAATATTAATGTGAATGTTATTCTAATCATATTAACTCCATCAGATCATATAATAAAGCATTTCCAGATAAGTCGGTTGATTCTTTCCATTCTTGTAGTTGGACTATGACAGAAAGGATCAGTAGCCATTTGACCTTCATTGTGTATTAAATAAACAACAGATGGCAAGGATTTGATCAGTACATGTATTCTTTCTTCTTGGTAGCCATGTTCACACTGTTGCTTCCCACTGAGCCTTTCTTTTTGTTTGTCATGGTGCCAAAGCTGCTTCTATAGTACCTTCATGCATCACAGCTTTCTAATCTTGTCCCATTAGTTTCATTTTGTTTCTATCATAAATAATCGCCTACTTGCTTATGCACTCTTTCATTGCCTAATAATGATTGTTCTTGGCACAAAAGAGTAAAGTTTTTACAAGATTAGCTAGTACAGTTTGTCCATTTAGTAGAGATCCTGCTTGACACCATTTATTCCAAAAGCAGGAAGCACAGGTGAAGGTTCTCAGACCTCAAAAAGACAACAGCAAGTACCGTTCTGCCCCCCCACAAAACACAATGTCATTTGAAAGTCATTCAACTAGAAATTAACCTGAAACACCTACCTATGTGGAATAACTCCCCCCAAAATCAATATACAATTCCTAAAATACAGATGTTAAGAATAGTTGACAGGGAAGTAGCTTATCTAGGTGTGAGTTCTGAAAAACGTCCTTTCAAAACATTCATATTTAAATTCACTCTTAAAAGAAAATGAAAATGTGATTTTATGCAGCCATACAATTAGCTCCCATTAGTCCATTTCATAAATATATCTGGAGTGAGGATAGACAACTTTGGGGACTAGTGGAAAGATTGTGTAATTTAAGAGCAGGTTGTGGGCACTCTCAAAAATAGCTACAGCCCAGGGGGGTTAGCTTATTCATAAAATGGGCACAGGGCTCTCTTTAACCATCAGCAGGATGGACACTCTGAAAACTGAACAGAACAGGTCCATCTTTAGTGGGGTAGGATTAGCCAACAAAGCAAATATTGAGTTTAAAAGTAGGATGAGGTAAACCAGGCACTGGAATAGCAGCTCAGAATGTTGCTGATTGCACCAGTCTTAAGCCCCTTCCCTTCTTCTCCCTGGTCACATGACCCCAAGTGGAGCTGCTGTTAAGGCAGTGTTTCTCAAGCTTGGCAACTTTAAGCTGTATGGACTTCAACTCCCAGAATTCCCAAGCCAGCATGCTGGCTGCGGAATTCTGGAAGTTGAAGTCCATACAGCTTAAAGTTGCCAAGCTTGAGAAACAGTGTGTTCAGGACTTGCTATCAAGAAGTCACATGCTGCAGGCTTTTCCCACCTTGTTATTCCTTCCAACACAGCAGAACATTAGAAATAAGTTATGCAATAGGGTTGGGACTCTGTCCATCAGCACAGTATCTCTTTGAAAATCGAACATCAGGGCTTACATTTGGTTTGGGGGCAAAAGTCAGAAAAATCAAATTCAAGTTTGGAAATGTGCCAGATCAGGCTGTGAATAAAAAAAAAATCTAGAGGAATTCCTCCATGCATCCCTATGTTACTGATTCCACTTTTATAAGCCTGCCTGCTCCCTCCTCCCTCCCAGTCATACAACCCAGAGCAGAGGTCCTGTTAAAGGGTGGGAAAGAATTCCAGAAGCCATGTTATGCATGCTCTCCGTATGTGTGTGTGTGTGTGTGTATAAATAAATAAGTAAGTAAGTAAGTAAGTAAGTAAATGGAAGTGATATGCAGTCTATGTGGGGCCAGGAGGTTTTCCTATAAGTGCAGATGATTTATCTATTCATTCATTTATTTATTCATTTATTTGTTAAATTTGTATGCCGCCCATCTCCCCTGGAGGGTGACTCTGGGTGGCTCACAATTAAAGTAAAACCTGAAAACAGTTAAAAATATAAATATCCACATTAATTAGTTAAAAAATCAGACTATATAAAAATGATGCTTGAAATTGGAACTTTTTTAGAAAGGGAGGTTTTACTTGAATGTTTTGTGAGTAAATTAATGGATATATAAAGTTTTGGTATGCTGAATCCAACCGCTGGTCCACTTAGATCAGTATCTGATCAACAGTAGTTACTGGAATTAAATAGGTCACATTCAAACAAAACAGACCGATCAGTTGTATCATTGCCTGTTCTAATGACCAGGATATAAAATTGAAATGAGATCATGGATGTGTCCATGCAGTTTACTTGACAACAGTATGGAAAGGGTTTGTACTAGTCTTCTTCTTCTATTGTCAAAATAGAGATAACTAATTTGAGGAATCATGTATACTGTTCAGCTCCATCAGATCCTTCAGCCCAAATATTGCTGGCGCTTTCGTTTGTAGCCATATTCTGACAACTCCTATTGCTAAGACCTCCTTAATTGCCCCTTCTTTGGTTATTCTCTCAGTGGGCATTCCTTTATTCTTGGAATGTCTCAAACAATGCAAGAGACACCAGACTGATCCCCTTGAGTGCTCTACTACTACATAAAGTGTTGTTAATGTGTTCTCTGAAAAAACTTTCAGTACAGATTTTGCATTGAAGCACCACAGGGTTATATGGAGAATCCTTTATGACAACAAAACTTTCATAGTTTTTGCAGTCATTACAGCAACATTTTACAGATGCTATGGCCTGGACCTAAAACAGTTTGATTCACAAGGAGATGCAGATGGAAACACAAATAGATGGCACCCCACCAGTTAGCACTGTGATGGCCCTGTCCTGTATCTAAAAATCTCATTGCATCACCATAGCTTACTCTTTGCTGGTTTTATGTTCATGCAAATGTTTCAGTCTTTTTGTTGTCATGGTTTGTGTGATTAATTAAGTTTTGTTTGAGACTGAAAAGAGTTTGTTTCACTCAGCAAAATATAATTGGGCAAATTTCCATTGACTTACCCTATTATCGAACTCATTCTAAGGGATTCAAATGCACTAATATCAAATATATTTCTCATGCCAAGAGCAGTGAGCCAGATCCTGATCTCACTGATAAATGGGACAAATGAGCAAGTTCACTAAGTCAATTAACTTCTCCCAGTAGCAACTGAGACCAGCGACTTAAATAATAGCAGGAGGGCTATTGTGCAATTTAATATTTCTGTCCTTTGCTGAATTGTGCTTCAGACTGCAGTAAATTTCACTTTCCCTGTGCTTCATTATTGATTGTGTACAAAAAAATAATTGAAATACAACTCATTAGAAATAGATCAGCAGGCTTTTCTCTGATTTTTTAAGATATTGTTATCATTGCAATCATCATTTGGCTTTTTTTTTTTAGACTTAATTATGGGGCTGTTATCTGGCCATACGCTTTATTCTTTTTAATCTGGAACATTCTGTTAATATTGATATGAGCGGTGATTCTCTGTATGCCATTCTACTGTATGTTGAATGGAATTAGAACCCTTTAAGCTTAAAGGTATGCATAAGTTCATTAAAGGTTTCTTTAAGTTTCCATTTTTCACTTCACATTCAGAAATGTGTATATTTTACAGTGTCTCTAAAGCTGTAGTATCTCTAAAGAGTGGCATTTTCATGTGGCTTGTGTGTAAGCCAGGCATATCTTAGTAATCCCCTTTATCGTCTGAAAGAACAGCATTTAAGGAAGCATTTTCTTTCCTGGTTCTGATTGCTGACATATCAAATTTATTCCTCTGTAATCCAGATCATTTTCTAGAAGGTCTGAGTCCAGTGTTCAGTAGTCTGTTAGAGATCTCATAGAAACTCTATACTGACAGACCAAAAAGCCCTTCGACTGTCATTTGATGTCATTAACAATTTTCTAAAGCCCATTACAGATGGGATGGACTGATTAAAACTGAGCTGGGAGGATCTTTTTCCCAGCCAGAAATCTCCCCCGAGACTTTCCATGCGTGTGAAGTTTCTTGTTGATTAATGGGGCTGTGCTGCCCATTCTCCCCCATCCCTCCCTCCCTGCAATTGCCATGTATTTTATTTGGACAGGAAAGCTAATTTATATTTGGGGATCTGCCTGGATTGGATAGCCAACATTTAAGTGTACATTTTGTAAAGAGGAAGATTTTGAAAACATCTTTAAAAGCAAACTGTGCCATAATCTCCTTTACATTCACCCTAGCTGTTAAGCATGCGTATTTATGACTGTTGGCATAAATGCTACCAAATAACAAAAAAGCTTATCTTTCCAAGTTCTCCACCCCTTCCTGCCCAGCTCCATTTTGCTGGTTATTATTTCTCTCAATGATCGCTACAGCTGGAATATTGTTTTACTGCAAATCTCACACCAGCACTGTCACTTGTGATGTGACACCCAAGATTTTTATCTGCAGCCTGGGTAGGAATTATTAAACATTCTCACATTGTGCAAAGTGTTGAGGCTGAACAGCAGTGCAGTCAGGTGGATCCAACACTTCTGTCTTTCCCACCTGATCCTTGAAATATGACTCCTTTAAAAGGCTAATAGTCACTTGTAGAGAAGTGACAGCATTCAAGAATTCATTTCAAGTATGTTGGAAATACAGCTGGATCCCACACACAGACACACACACAGACACACAACCCCCCCCCCCCAATAATATTTCTAATAAAAACCTTAGGAATGGGAGAGGAGATATATTTAAAAATAACCAAAGAACAATATTACAAGCAGTATGTACAAATAATGTCAACAGCAAAAAAAGGAAAAGAAAAATGTTTCCAGCTAAGCTAGCAGACAAATGTGAACATTTTATATCTATTCCCCTCCCCCGCTGTCTTAGGGCTGACATAATATTTTATAATGTTAAAAAAATGTGCATGTACGGAGTGTCTGTGCACGTGCGTGTGTTTTAAAACCTTCTAAAACTCTAATTAAATAGCATGGAAGAGAAAAGCAATACAAATACTATTCATCTATTCCAATACTATGCATCTCCTTCTCTTACCTATGTGATTTAAGTCACCTCAATGTTTGAAGAAATCAATACATACACACACAGAGGCACACACATATATAAATATATAGGATTGTTGTCATCTGGAAATGTAGAATTGACCAAAAGCTTGGTGATTCTGGTATAATTAAATTGCCTGAAATAAGGGGGTGAAAGGTTTTGGGGTTTTTTTTGTTTTTTTGTTTTTTGGTGGCTGCTGCTGTAACTCTATCCTACATTTCATGAACCAGAGTGCTCAGCTGAAGCTACAATGACTTTTCCCCTAACTTTAGAGAAGCTAGTAAGCATTAGGAGAATGAAGGGGTGGATGCTATATAATATTTAGCATAGTTCAGTTACCTGCTAAGAGTGACTTATTTTTCAGAAGGTTTAAAAAGACAGACACTGTCTTTTGAGATAGACACTAGAGACTCACATCTGTCCAACTCATTCACAATATTTGTTACCTTAGTCCTTTTCACATGTTGCACTGAATGCACAGAGGAGGGAGAATGGCATCTTATCTCATGTGCTTTTCCTGATCCCCAACTCCCCTGGGTTCATCTGAATGACTGCAGTAAGTCATTCAGTTCAGAGTATTGAATTCACACAGGAGGTTCTTTGCTCTCAGGGGTTCTGGCCATTTATACAATGACTTGTAAGGCTGAGCTACAATCTCTCTGATTCCAATTTTGTGATCCCTTTCACAACATGTAAAGTTGGATAAAACGTGTGGAGTACTTACCGCTCCAGGTCTGGGCTCTCTGGCAGTTGATGAAACTTCTACCCAAAGGAAAAGGCAGGAAATATAATTTGGACTTTGATTGGCTTAGAACAGTGTTTCTCAACCTTGGCAACTTTAAGATGAGTGGACTTCAACTCCCAGAATTCCCCAGCCAGCAGGTCTTCGAAAATGATGCAACAAAAAGAGCATAATGCTTCCAGCTATCATTGCCAAAATCTCTTTGCAGTGTCACAAAGGTTTTATTTTTTTCTATTTTTTTCTATTTTATTTATTTTCCAATTTGCTTCAGTGGTGGTGTGCAGGAAGAGGAGAGTATTGCTGCTCTTGTGGTTATTTTTTGTCATACCCCTTTTAATTTACTAAAGCCTCTCTAGCAGCCCATACTTTCCAATCTGTAAAAGGCCAATTACATTCATCCTTGAAATGCAATTGAAGTGGGGGAAATCAGGGAAGCCACACACCAGTGGCATCTGTGGGAGGGGGCAAGGGGGGGCAGCATGACCAAAGAGGTGTGGCAGCATTGTAGTACAAGCCCCACCCCTTTGGTACTGCCTCACACGGAAGGAGTTTGAGGCTGCTTTAGGCATTCTGAGGAAAATAACAAGCTTTTGTGGATGCTGCTCTGCCAGACCACTGGAAAGATGATTACACAATGAAAGACAAAATAGTCACCCACATTCCTCATAATTAAGTGCAAGAAAGGCACACAGTACTTCACCAGGCATTTACCAACATTTTCTTAGCCTTCCAAATACATTTCAAAGGCAAATTCTCTTTGATTAAAATTAAATGATCAGGGGGAAAAAAATACAGGAGATTTTCTGCACACGCATCTCTATGATTTTCCAGTTTTGAAATCCATTAGGTCACCGCCAGCAGAGAAAGCGCTACATGAATAGAGTTGTATGTGTATAATCGAAAGACCTCCTGTATGTATTTTCAGAAACTCCACATAAATAGAATTGTTACGCATATAGGATGGAATTGTATGCGTAAAGAAAAGTCCTACATGATTAGAGTAATACCCATATTCTCAGTAAGATAAATACAAGGGAGGAGTCATGGAGCAGCAACAATGCATGGAATCTCATTTCATCTGCTGCTCACTCTATGCATCAATCAATGTGTATGAAAAAGGGGTTCTTCTTTATGTTCTTCTCATCGCTCGCCTTTTCAACAACTTGCCTGAAACTACTGGGAGACTCTGAACACTCCCAAAGTATATCTTGCCATCTGGCCAATGCCAAGTTAGCCTTAGTGCTTGGTTAGGAGATAAGCTGACCATGCAGTCTTCTTTACAATGGTCATTTGTCGCTTGGGTGGTCAAAGAAAAGTTATCTGCTTAAAGAAATCTGTTATTTTAAGAACTGTCAAATTTGAAGATGAAGAACCATAAACAGAGAGAGGTTGTTGTGCCCTTCAACAGAAGACTATGCAGATATGTGCTGGGATCTACTGAATGTGTATTTAATTTCATGTCTATTGAAATCATATTAATTACCTCTAAATGTGGCTTGATATTAGGATAGGCAATATCTTTTGCTCTGGGGAATACACTTTCTTGTTGTACCTGGCTAGGGCATCAAATTGCAACATTACCAGAGCAGTCAGACCAAATTTTTCTGCTTTTGTCTTTGAAAAAAACCAGGCCTTGGAGTTATTATTTAGACAAGGCTATAGCAACTTGCCCTAGTGGTACAGTCTGTGTAAAATGTTGCAGCTTAACTATGTAAGATTTACATAGTTTTTTGAAACACTCATGAATTTAAAGTAGGAAACTCTGCCAGCTTCTAAAGGGGGAAATAATTGAGAGTCCTTAATAAAGCATCATATTAAGACATCAGATTTGTACTTAAATAGTGATGAATTTGATTTCACTCATTTTTTATTTTGCCCTTGTTTATCCTCTGATTATTTATATGTTAGATTTATAACCCACCTTTCCTCCAAGAGCTTATGGAGGCTTAAATAGAAATCTCTCTTCAGTTTAGCTTCACAACAGCAACCCTGTGAAGTAGATCAGACTGAAAGTGAGTTGCCTACTTTAGTTCCTATTTTTAAGAAACCCATATAAACTTATACTTGTCATATGTTTATTTCCAAATATACACATTTTGAACATAACTTATTTATTATGAACTTTTTTGCAAACAATTTCTGTTAGTATAATGTGGTTTGTATGTTATTTTCACACAAATATACACATTTTTGTGCCTAATTTTCTTTAATAAACACATTTAGAATGCTTGTTTGAATAACGAATAATGAACAGCACTTAAAAATGTATAGAAGCATTTTAGTTTACATGTTAGATAAAATTAGCTGAAATAATTACTGTTGCTAGTGGGAAGCTTATTATTATTGTTCATTTCATTTATATGCCATCTTTTCTCCTAGAAGTTGAAGAGAGTTATACAGTTCTTATCACATTTATTTTAATTACCCTGAAACATAGGCTTGAGTAATTTACTGACTTATTTACCATGACTTGAATGCTGCTCAATTCCAAACAGCTCTGAGCAGCTTACTTCAAGCAACAAAATAATTGTAACAAACGTATAGTGGTTAAAACAGCAAACATATCCTATGAGTACCACCCAACAAGTGTAGGTCAATCCTCATAGTTCCCAAATACTTCCTGAGAAGTCTTCATGTCTTCAAGGCTCTTCAGGAGTCTAACAAGAAGAGGACAGATTAATAATCAGGGGCGACTGTTCTATAAAAATGACAGCATAATTTAGAAGGCTTATCTACTTGGTCCCTATAGATGACATTCCCTCAAAGAAGGGACCCTTAACAAGCCTTCTTTCCTAGCTCTTATGGAATAGGGAGACTCAGCCTAGAGCAGGTGGTCTCAAATATATCTAGGCCTTGAACCATGTCAGGATTTAAAAGTAACAACTGCAAAATATCTCCTGCCAAGACATAACACAGGGAGAAACAAGATCCAGCCAAGCAATGATTCATCAACCACTCTCCTCTGCAGCCTCCAAGTCTCTGACATCCCCAGGTTCTCCATACCAGAATCACTGCTAACCACCATCCACTCTTGATTCACTGCCAATCAGATGGCTCCTGGCTTCTTCATCTACTCTTCTTGGGGTTGTCCTTTGCAGGCTTATTCCAGATATCTCACCCAAACTGGTTAAAGAGCTGCTTATCACATAGAATAAGATCAGCAATGTAATAACAGAGCAAGAACAACCAACCTGCTTTCTAGGGTTATCCTAAAGACTTCTAAGTTATCTAAGAGGATAATACAATTACTAAAGTAATTGACTCTTACCAAATAGCATGGAAGTGTTTATATTCTCCAGAGCTCTTTATTGAACTAGATGGCAAAAAAAGAGTGGAGAGAAGAGAATAAAAAATCAAGCTGATGTAAGTTAAATGCATGTAATTAGAATGTGATATTAAAATGAACTCTAGTAGGTGTTGTGATAGTTTTAGGGTTGCACTAAGTCTGCACTTAGAATCCTAAACCCCTGTAGGCAATACCGCTATTAGGCCAACCAGTTATACAAAATTGTTACAAGCTTTTAAGTTTCAAGAACTCTTCATCAGGCAAGCATGTTATAAAGAAATATAAAAACGGGGGGAATTTTTTAAAAAATTTATCTTGGGTCAACCTTGGTATAGCTTACATGATTAGATGGATTGATGAAGAATGTTTGCTCAGTAAACTTTCCATGGAGTGGAATACTTGAACCCAAGTCCCTCCCAGCCTAGTCTAAATCTCTAACCATTATATCCCATTGCCTCTCAAAAGGTATATAAGTCATACTGGGTAACTATCTAGTACTTGAAATAGAATACTCTACAGTAATACATTCTATTAAGATTAATTGTTATTTTCTTAGAAACTATCTAGGTTTCCTTAATTTTAAGGTCCTCTTAGAACAATGAGATTTGGGGATTTAAAACCCAAAGAAACTGGCCTTGTACTGAACATTTCATGTACTCTTCTTCAACCATTCACATTTGAGAAATAGTCATCTTTTTTTCTCTCTCTCACCCAAAGAGGAACATTCAGGTGAACTTCTCATAAGTGGAATGAGGGATGTTAATAAGGCCACACAGTGCTTCAGATGCGAAAGGAAAAAGATGCTTCCAATTGCATGTAGATGCAAATGTAGCATCTCTTGCTGACTGTAAACTAAATGCATCCATTCATTGCTCTTGTGAAGGACAGCTGTGCAATCCCAGGAAAAGATGCAGTTGTTTTAAGGAGTTGTGGGCAGGTGCTTTGAGAGTGATTGTATGAGTTCTAAACTGCCTTTTCCCCTTCAGATCCAAAGTGCAGCATTACCTAACTTATGATATGTCTGAACAACTTAGCAGTTTGTTGCCTTTTCTTGTGCAGTCATCTCTCTCCCTGAAGATCTTGTCAGACTTCTCTCCTTGTGGTTAGATGGAAACAGTTAATACAAAGGAACCATGGCCTAAGAACCCTGATTACTAGTACTTATTAAAAGGAACTTGAAGATTACAGCACAAGAACTCCAGTGAGTACCCTACTTTCAAATGAGGCACTTATATATAGGCGATTTATGGCAGCAAAAAAACTCAGTTTCTTCTAACTTTTCCAACGTAGCAGGGGAAGAGGCTTGTCTCTTTTATGAAGGAGGATCTGTTTGGCTGTTGAAGGATTTGATAAATGCTAGTTCAATTCTCACAGGTATCATGATGGAATTCCTCCCTTTCTCAGATCAGCCAGGGAGGCTGCAAGAAAAAAAAAAACTACATATATTTGCATGCGTGCAACAGCATGTGACAACACCCTTAGTTGCCTTTCAACAATAAAGTAAAAGGAGAAAAAGTGTTCTGGAAATTGGAGGAGAGATTTCTGTGCAGTATTAACAAAAACAGGTGCAATTTCTTGGTAAAAGTCAAGCTAATGATAGATGCCTAGGCTGGTTGACTCCTACTGCAAGTCAACAAAGCTGGGTAGAGCTTATAAACAAACACGGACCTTGATCCAAGGGATTTCTTGAGTTTCTAGGCTTTTCACAGATTGGATTTAAAAGGGGGAAAATATAACTGTTTCTGAGTATTCAGCACATTCCGCTTTGTGGGCGGTAGGGTTCAATTTGTTCTCAGCACTAGCATCAATACTGCTGTTGCAGCATGCTTTTGTCATCCTAATAGTTTTGTTTCTTATAAACAGTTCCTGTCATTATATTACAGTTGGTTTGACTGAGCTAATATATCCATGGAAATTAGGAAGAATTTAAGTTATGCTAAAGGAGCTGCTTTTGTTTGTCATACCATATCACAGAAAGAGGCTGAGTAATGTGTTATTTGTAATTTATTTTATTTATTTATTTATTTTTGCTTGCATCTTTTCTACTTGATTATATAGTGCTAAATGTATTTTGCATATACAGTATGGACATCCCTGTGATCTGGCTCCTTGGATGAGTTCTCCATAGAGTGTCTGACTTTGGAGTCTTTGGGGGGACATTTAGCTACTTTCATGAATATTGAGGGAAGTCCTTCCTGTCAGTGAATTTAGGAGAATGTATAGATATTTGTGAGAAAGGACAAAAGTTGGCAGTTGTTAGAGATTTTCCTGAATGACTGATTAGGTGAGGGGTCAGTCGAGAAGGAGATACTGCACTTGAGCAAAAGTATATAAAAAAGGGAGTGAGTAGGAACAATTTTGGGGCTAACTGAGGCATTGTGTATATGTTGAACATGTAACAGGCACATCTTTGTCATCTGAACGACTGTGGGGAAGCCTGAGTCACTTGCCTTTGTGAAAGACAGGAATGAAAATGTAATCCCCTGCACTCCATTTGCATGAAAATGCAGTCTACTGAGTAATAAGGAAAATATAAAGGCAACGTTGAGTCAACCTTGATGACTATGTGGACATAACCATGCAGCTTTCATGACAGCAGTACTGAAATGGTTTACCACTGCCTTCTTCCTGGATGTTTTTCAACTTCCCATTTAAGCCTACAGCCTTGTATTCCCAGGTAGTCTTAACTCATTAAGTTTAAAGCAGCTTGCTGCCAAACTGGCATGTAGAGGATTGCTGTGCATCCATACAAGCCATCTACCCTGAGAATAAGCCCTATCAAATCAATGGGATTTATTTCCAGGCAGAAATTTGTTAGCACATACTGTGTATGTTTTTTAGCAGGTAGTTTAAAATATAGCTCAAGGTTATTATTTAACTAATTCCTTTTCAACCTTCATAATTGTTTTTATCCATTACCCAATTATTTAATATATTTTAATTAACATTGTTTTGTATGAGATGCTTATTGCATTTTAAGTTTACCATTGATAGATATGTAGAAAGCTAAAGAGATAGTTAAATAGATGGTTGTTGATACATAATGCCATGTTTGATTTGATGATTATAACTGTTATTATTATTCAGGTAAAGACAGTGTATCAATATAGCGGATAAATGAATTAACATTTACAGCAAAATAGTTGATTAAAAGGAGGAAAAATGAAATATTGCTTCTGGCTGTAATACCTAATTAACGTTTAAGGCTACTGTTTAATTAAAATGAATGACAAACTTTTGCCTACCTAGGACATAGCTCGTAAATATGATTACAGCAAAGTATTTTCCCTTTGTTAAAAATGGAGTTCCAATATTAACGTTCTGTTAAGCATCATTTACAGTCTACATTTCATTCAGTGTTATTCTTATTATAAATCAGGTTGGTTGGTCTTTTCTTATAACCATACTGGCAAAGGTTTTCAATTCTACTCTTCTACTGTGTAGGTATTTTACTACCCAACCTTCTAGCATTATATTCCTTTTGTGAAATTATGTTTGAATTTGTATGAACAAGGTGTCCTTATCGCTGAACTGAACTTTCAGAAATTAGTGTTGCCCAATGTGATTCTATTTTGACTCAATTCATTTTTAAATGCCCAGTAAGATCCTCTCTATTGTTATTATAATAACAAGTAGAAAATGTATGTCATAAGAAATTAATACTTCTTGGCAGATGGGCATACAGTGGAGCTACAGAAATTACAAGGAAAAAAGACTATTTTTACAAAGTAGAAGTATCAAACTAGTCAGAAATAGATGCCACAGAAAATTGAATGTATCTTTATTCATTTATTTGGACTGCAATCTTCCTGAAAAATAAAATCAAATAAAATATTTCAACCATTATGGTTTCAATTTTTACAGGTTTCAGCTTCAGTTAAAAAGGGGGAGAAGGACAGAAGGTTTAATGTTTCAATGTTTTTGAACCAATTTGAAATAATTTTGCTTTTAATAGCATTTTAAAAAGAGGAGGAGGAGACAGAGAGAGGATTCTGCACTGATTACGCCTAGCCAGTTAGGGACCATTATGGAACCATAGAATCAATCAGATGTGATTATGTGATAACTTCATTAATAGCTAAAAAAGAAAAGCTATCTGATTATCTTCACTTAGAGTAAGTAGGTTAGAGGACAGAGAAGGCATGCTCTGGATAACCAGCTGATACTGCTTGCCTCAACTCAGTATGTTATTATTTTTTATGTACCTACACATGACTAGTAGAATGAAAATGAGGGTGTCCATTTGGATACAATGTTGAATTGTACAGGCCCCTGAAATAGGTTCCATAGCATATACCCCTCTATTCATAAAGCTTCCATCTAATTTCATCTTAAAGATGTCTTTGGGTGAGTTTTAACAACTTGCTTTCTTATACCTTCACAAAAAGACAAGAGAGATCACAAAAATGGAAATTAGGGAAGGGGTGTGGCTGAACTCTGCAACACCAGTGTTTTGTTGTTGTTTTCTTTTAATCCACCAAATACCATATCATTGGTTTACAGGACACTTCAAATCTAGGACCCAGAACAGCGTTATTATGCTGCACAAGTCAAATTTGTTTTGTTTTGATACAATTTGCAAGCTATCATTTTATTCAGACCAAACAATCTACTATTGAGTTATTAATAGGGAAAGGATCTAATAATGATCAAATATAGTTATGTACAAAATGACTGGATAAGTGACAGTTAAAGAAATAGAGAAATTATTAGCATTTTCTTTCCTCTAAAATACAAACCTGAAGAAGTTAAAGTTCTTTTTTTAAGGTTTATTATGAGCAAGTAATGTTCTATTCTGTTTCCTATCTGTTCTAATGTGCTAGAATTTGTTGGCAATGAAGCATAATACTTTCTACTTTAGTTATACAAATCAGATCTCCTGTGATGTACAAATAGTCTAAACATGTAGATGTTTTGATGTACCACCTACACATCACTTGTAACATTATCTTACTGTGTTGTATCATTCAGATTTGATTTAATTTGCTGTTTTGCTACCATTGTTTTCAGATATTTGAGTATGAAGTAATTTCTCTGAAGGTCCTGAACTGAATATATTTAATCACTGAAGGAAGTTATAGATGTTATTAATAATCAAACAGTTTTGAAATACAGGGATGCCAGACTTCTATTAGGTATAATTTACTGAAATCATACATCTAACAGCATTAGTTTTCATTTAGCTTTTGAATGGGGTGTTACGAAAACTTCCTACTTTCAAGCTCCGAATAGTTGTGGACCATAGAATCTTATAAGCATAGACATATAAACCATGGCTTGAGATTAAATACCAGTGCTCTGATACATGTTTCTTTAGAAGGACATGTTAACTGTAGAAATACAATTATAGATATTCTTTCCCAGAAAGTTATTTGTTGTTGTTGTTTTATTGGAACTGCATAAAGCTTAATTATTCAAGAAGACTTTAAAAGGTTCACTCAATTAAAAAAGTTGATGATAAATGGTTGATGGAATATTCAAAAGCTGAGTTACCTTTTATGACAGTTTGTTTTATTCTTTTATGCTGCCTAGATTTATTATTTTTATATGCATTAGAGTATAATTAGCACTGAGCATGGATTTTAAAAAATTGCATTATATCAAGGAAGGCAGGAAGGCAGGCCAGTCGGCCAGCCAGCCGGCCCAATGGAAGGACATGTAGAGATGCCTTCTGAGTTGGTCCTAGCATGAAACAAAATGTGGGGATTGTGTCAGGAGCATATCATGGGATATGAGGAATAGCAATATAGTGCTGGACAACCAAGCCAAATGAGTAATACATAGCCTAAACCATTTTGCTACTTTAAGATGTGGTGGAGGCAACCAGTATTAAGACAGGATTGAATAGCCTATCTACTTATCTACACAACTTTTGTACAGGGAATGTGGAGCATCTTGATTTTGTCTTAAATGGTTAGACATCTTAACTCAGCTTTGGCTGCCTAGGAATATGAATCAGAAATAAAACTTATGAAACCTTTGAAGTGCCAAGTAATGGCAAGTGGAAAGTAGATTGGGATGACATATAGGATATAATCATTAGAAAGAAGGGGAAAAGATACTTCTCATGGAAAAAGAAAAGGAGAAGGAGGATAGATTAGCAGATAGCTCTGCATGAACTGTTTTTCAGAGATCTATGGGATGATAGCAACATTTCATCCAACATTCTTCCTCCTCCTAATTAATGCTTAAGCTCAAGTTCTTGCGCATACTGCCATAATGAATCTGTTATTTTATTCAAATACTGGTTGAAAACTAATAGGATTCTATCCAAATCAAGAAGTATCCATAAACTACAGGCACATTTTCCTCTAAAATGTTATTAAAGGAGAAAAAAAAAAGTGCAGATGGCACCACAAATAAATGACTGTCATGCACTAGGATCTTTTCTATGCAAATGACTAATACATCAGCACAATTCTGCCAGAGCAACAGCAAGTGTCTGCCAAAAAATAATCATATCATAATCAGTGCGTGTTCCTGATTGTTCACTGTTTGTGACACATATGCATCCTCTGAAATATAGAACACCTACCTAGAGAAACAGTCCAATCATTATACATCATGAACTTTTGCATGTGTTTAGAATGTTTTAAGGAAACTATTTGGTCTGCAATAAACAGACATATTTTCTCAGTGTCATTACAGCAATAGCTGTGCAAAAATAAAAAAGCAATAAACAAGGCTGTTGTAGTTGCTATGCTTAAACTTGCAAATCTCTTTACTTGAAAGGCATGTTAACTCTGTCTGTAGAATAATGGACCAATTATCCATCCCATCTCTCTCCCTGCTCCCTCTCTCTTTTTCTCTCTCTCTCAGTAGTAGATGAAAGATTCATCCCCATTACTCCAAAGTGTTCAAACAGTAATTTCATAATAAAAAGATGTAAAGATATTGAGAATATTTAACTTTTCATTATTTTTATTCAACATACTGATTGAGAAAGCCACTGGGAGTCTTTGGATACAATATCAACATTAACTCTCCCCACCAATAAACAGAAGGCAATACTATCAATATTGGCTAATAAAAAAGAAGAGACAAAGCTTTTCCAGCAGAATCCCGGATCACAATCTACCGGAGGAAAAATGGAGAGTTTCTTACCCTGTAATATATTATAGGTAAACATTAGGAGACTAGTCCTAAAAGCATTAATAATAATGTATTGAATTAATTCTGATCTCAGTTTCTTTCTGGGAAAGTGGTATCAAGGCTGACACCATGTTTTCAGGGTTTGGGATAGAAATGCCTTCTTCCTTCTTTAGAGACTTAATTTCTTATCTAACACACTAATTAATAAAATATTTTAACTATTAGAGAACATAATCTGCTTTTATAAGTGACTCTATAGTCATGATAAAGAAGGAAGTATAGTGATACATCCAAGCATCTGTGTATCTAAGAGTAGCAGGGGTCTGCTGAAATTCAACTTATGTCCCAAGAATTTGGGGGTCTTTGGGGTAATAGGCATCCTCCAGTAATATCATCTATCACAGAGAGTTATATACTAGGTAGCACATCATACAGCCTTCTCTGCCAATGCCAGGAGCAGCATCACTTCTCCATCTTCCACAGTCCTCCTGAGTTGGTTGCTGTCCTCATGCTCTGATAAGATGGTGTTGAGAAGGCTATTCGCTGATTTTGATGTAGCTGATTAAATTAGCTACCCCTCTGGAAATTGCAATATGGAACTGTCTAAATATGGCATGATTTATTGAGATTATACCTGATTTAGTAATAACTGTTCAGCAACAAAACAACTGGAAGTAGCATTAGTGGAAACACTGAAATATGGAGGAAATATTTGTTAGATAATTATCTTTTAAAAGATCACAGTTTATAAATTGGATGGTTTATACTCAAATACTCTGATTCTCTTGAGTAAGCCATGTCAAGGTCAACATTTTCAAGCATCACAATATATATATATATAAATATATATATATATATATATATATTTAAAAAACAACTAAAGATCAGAAACAAAAGGTTATATATTCTAGCTCTCTGCTATATTACATTTAATCACTGTAGCTACCCACTTGTTTTAAATGTTAAATTAATTTGTTCTATCAAACAACATGCCATGGGTTTTTCCTTAAGCAAAATGGCCTGAACAGTTTCACTTTAATTTGTGCTTATAGACTGTGAATCTGATAAACAACCAGACACCATTAACAGAAGAACAGAAATAGGCCATGGTTGATGCCCACATCAAATGGCATGGAGGCTTTTATTTTCCTTGAGTGCCCTTAACTGCACTCTTATTTCCAAATCACTCTCATAAAAGGATCTAGCAACAAGTCAGAAAATTAGGAAGATGGACCATTAATTATGCAATCCACCAAATCAGCATCTTGACCCTTCTTCAGAATGAACCAGTTCATGAGGAGCTCCAGACATTACTAAAAGTTGACATACTCTCCATGCTTTTCTGTTCTTATTTATTTATTTATTTATTTATTTATTTATTTATTTTCATCCTGACTCCCATGCCATCCAGTATTCATGGAATGCTGGAAGCACTTGCTGACTTCTAACACCTTACACATTTCTCTTATTTGTCTCTCCGCATTGTGGTGAAGGACGCAGCCCTCCTCACAAAAAATCACCACAATCACACCTACACTTCTTGAATATCAAAAGTTCATTCAAAACATATGTTGATATTTCAGCATCCAAGCCATGCCCTTGACTCAAGTTCTCCAGGATAGATCTTCCGTTTTCTTTTATAACATTATAACTGAGCAAAAAAAATCCTCCTTCCTAATATAACCAATCTTGAATGTTTAATTTCTTAAAACTGTATCTGGAAGACTTCCCAGATCATACATCTGTTATGCTAATTGGCAAAGGATAGAGCTGAAGAAAGAAAGACTGGGGAGGATCACTGTCCTCCTCTCTTCCCTCTCCCCAGGCAAAAACAGAAAGCACTTAGCCCCTCCCTGGCAGAAATGCAAACTGGAACACCTGTATGCCAAACACATGGCACCTGCATTGCAACACACTGATCTGTGCCACTAGTGCCCCATAGGAGAAGAAATGTTGCATGTTAATTGCTTTTTCTCACCTGGAATGAGAGCCAGTCGATAGAATCCAAGGCAGCAAGGGAAGGACAACACACAGCATTTTGGAACAAAGAGCCTCCCTTCCTCTAACTGCTGCTCTAACCTTCCTTCTGTTTTCCTTCAACTAAAACAGTGGCAGAAGATCTGTTAGCGTTACATCCATAGTTTATCACTACAGGAGACTTCAGCACTCCATTCCTCTTCTTCTGTGCTTCAGCACTGACTACTAGTCTCTGCCCCCTTCTTTCCTTCTTTGCTCTAGGGCCACATGTGATCCTCTTCTTAATTTCTACAGCCTTTTGAAAATGATCAGTTTGGATCTCCAACAAGAGTAATCTACCCCTTTTCCAGCAGCCTGCAGTTTGAAGAACAAGACCCACAAAGAGAAGAGGATGTCAGAAAGAAAAATAAGTCCTAAGAGAAAAAGCAAAAGCAGAAGAAGGCAGAATAGGTGGTCACTGTGGTCCACCCATTGCCAACTTACTTCTGGCATATGAGATTACTTGCTTCTGCAGGAATAGGGCCTTCATAAAACATTTTAAAAAGAATCCTATTTCTGCTTCAAATTGTGAATGGACATTTCACCTTGAAATTTTAAGGGTCTGATGGAAGATAAATGATTTGAACTTGAATACTGAGGCACAGTTCCAAGAAATATGTTTAGCAAAACCATTTGCTTTCTTTGTAGTCCTTGAAATGCCAAGAAGAAATTGTTATTGCTGCTGCTACTTGTATTTGTTCCCCTCCATTCCATTAGAAAAATACTCCAGGAGAGGAACAGCACCTATCTATCTACCTTCCTACCTATCACACACACATGCATAATTGATTGTTGATGATGTGCAAGTTGGTGTTGACTCTTAGCAATCTTGTAGATGTTTTTATGATGATCTCTCCCTAACCTGGTCCTTCAGGTCTTCCAATGGTGGACCCATCGCCACTGTAACTGAGTCCATCCACCTTACTGTTGGTTGTCCTCTTCTCTTTCCTTCCATCATTCCCAGCATTAAAGCTTTCTCCAGAATGCTAGGTTCTCATGTAATGTGTCTGAAATAAGATAATTTGAGCCTGGTCATTTGTGTCGCAAGGGAGAACTCTGGGCTGATTTGTATGATGATCTACCAGTTAGGTTTTTTGGCTGTCTGTGGTATTCTCAGAAGTCTTTTCCAATACCAACATTCATAAGTATCAATACTCTTTCTATCCTGCTTTTTCAAAGTTCAACTTTCATTTCCATAGAGTGTCACAAGGAATACCATTGCTTGCACTATTCTGATCTTTGTGAGTATAGATGCATCATGGCATCTGAATACCTTTTCCGAGGCTTTCATGGCTGCTGTACCAAGTGCTAGTCGGTGGCGTATTTCTTGACTGCTAGCTCCTTTACTGAAGATGGTTGATCCTAAAAGGCAGAAAGTATCTACCACTTTGATATCTTCATTGTCAGTTGTAAGGTTGGTTGTAGTACCTATTGTCATTAGTTTGGTCTTATTTATATTTAACTTTGATTCCATTTTTTTTGCTGGGTTCCTTGAATTTAATTGTTAATGCCTGCAGATCTTTTTCATTTTCAGCTATCAGAGTTCTGTCATCTCATAATACAAGTTATTGATATTTCTTCCTCCAATTTTAAAACTACGCTCATCTTATTCCAATCAAGCTTGACTTTTATCATTCATTTAAAAAGCATTTAAATTTCCCATTATTATATATATTTTGCTCTGTTCATTTCTAAAAGACAATTTGAAAAACCCAAAGTGTGATGAAAGAGGAACAACTTAAAAGAGATACTTGATGCTTTTTTTAAAAAAAAAAGATAGTTAACATTTTGAGGATTCATTTGCTAGATTTATTTGCAATTAATTATCCATTGCTTTTCCAGTATTTCTACTTGGATGCCTTATCACTTTCTCAAATTCAGGGTTTCTCATTTCTGTTTCCCAATGGATTTTCTTCAATTAATCAGTATCCACTAATAGTATTTCCACCTCGTGGTTGGCTAAGCTTTGGCCTTGTCTTTACATTTAGTTCCTTCCTCTCATATTTTAACTAAAATATGTCACTTCTCCATATATAATTGTAAACAATATGCTAATTTCCTCTTTATTAAAACTCTGGCATTAAGCCTGGACCAATATTCCTCCCATCACCCAGTTTCTTAAAAGAACCTATCCCTCTCTGAAAACAGGCCTTATAGTCTATTTATTTTCTATTGGTTTCTTCACAGAAACAGCTGAGATATTTCAGGTAGTTGCTACATATTTATCTACCTTTATAAAATAGCCAAGTGGTTTTCATTTTTTCTTGGTTTTAAAACTTTGTTACCAAAGTAACAATTCCACATCAGTGACAATTCTGTCTAAAGCAGGCCTGCCAACTTGTAGAGGGAAAAGCCCGAATTAATAAATTAAAAATCATTGTGGGTCACAGAGGAATACCTGGTACACCGTCAGCTGTTTGGTGGCTAGTGGAGGGGGGCAACCGGCGGTGAGGCTTGGAGGTGCTCAGCAGCGCACCTTCTGGTGCAGCTGTGGCAGTGAATATATTTACTTTAAAAAATGGCAATGGACCACAGAAGGTTGCTTCACAGGCCTTATGTTGTGCAGGCCTTGTCTAAAGCTTCTTATTTCCTATACTTCCTATAATGCCAGCCTCAATGATGACAAAATGTGCATCATGATGTGATGATGCAAGCTCTGCCCTTTCATACTCATGACACAAAATACATAAGGACAGGAGTTGGTGCCATGTCCCAATGCATGATTGCTCACTTGCCCTTTCCTGCCTCCACCCTGTGGTGACCATAGGGTTCCATGGTGTCAACAGCAAGGTAGGATTTGTTTTTTTAATGACAAAGGATGCATCATGTTGTCATAATGCAATTCTTCCATTTACATATTTGCCTGCAACGTCTCAGTGCAAGTACAAAAGTAGCAGAGCTTGCATCATGATATGGCAATGCACAAGTCATCATTTGCCTTCTGTTTCCCCCGCCATAGATGCTCATCCAAAGTATTCTTCAATTTGATGTATTTCATAGTTATTATAATCTACATGTATATATAATGAACTATGACTATTACTCACATGCTAGCAAGGTTATGCTCAAAATCCTACAAGCTAGGCTTCAGCAATACATGAACCGAGAACTACCGGATGTACAAGCTGGGTTTCGAAGAGGCAGAGGAACTAGAGATCAAATCGCCAACATTCGCTGGATCATGGAGAAAGCACGAGAGTTCCAGAAAAATATCTACTTCTGCTTCATTGACTATGCAAAAGCCTTTGATTGTGTGGATCACAACAAACTGTGGCAAATTCTTAAAAAGATGGGAATACCAGACCACCTTACCTGTCTCCTGAGAAATCTGTATGCGGACCAAGAAGCAACAGTTAGAACCGGTCATGGAACAACCGATTGGTTCAAAATAGGGAAAGGTGTACGACAAGGCTGTATACTGTCACCCTGCTTATTTAACCTATATGCAGAGTACATCATGAGAAATGCCAGGCTGGAAGAATCACAAGCCGGAATTAAGATTGCAGGGAGAATCATCAACAACCTCAGATATGCGGACGATACCACCCTAATGGCAGAAAGTGAAGAAGAACTAAAGGGCCTCTTGATGAGGGTGAAGGAGGAGAGTGCAAAAGCTGGCTTGAAACTCAACATTAAAAAAACTAAGATCATGGCATCTGGACCCATCAATTCCTGGCAAATAGAAGGGGTAGAAATGGAAGCAGTAACAGACTTCATTTATTTGGGCTCCAAGATCACCGCAGACGGAGACTGCAGCCATGAAATTAAAAGACGCTTGCTCCTTGGGAGGAAAGCTATGGCAAGCCTAGATAGCATATTAAAAAGCAGAGACGTCACCTTGCCGACAAAGATCCGCATAGTCAAAGCTATGGTTTTTCCAGTAGTAATGTATGGCTGTGAGAGCTGGACCATAAAGAAGGCCGAGCGCCGAAGAATTGATGCCTTTGAACTGTGGTGCTGGAGAAGACTCTTAGGAGTCCCTTGGACTGCTAGGAGGTCAAACTGGTCAGTCTTAAAGGAAATCAACCCTGATTGCTCATTGGAAGGATCGATAATGAAGCTCAAGCTCAGATATTTTGGCCACCTAATGCGAAGAGAGATCTCTTTGGAGAAGACCCTGATGCTGGGAAAGATTGAAGGCAAAAGGAGAAGAGGACGGCAGAGGATGAGATGGTTAGATAGCATCACTGAAGCAATGAGCATGAAACTGAGCAAACTCAGGGAGGCAGTGAAGGACAGGAAGGCCTGGCGCAATATGGTTCATGGGGTCACGAAGAGTCGGACACGACTTAACGACTAAACAACAACATGACTATTACTGATAATAATGGACATCATCCATCCATGGTTCTCTACATTTACAGGCAGTAGATACAGCATTTTGTAGACATTGTGTGATTTGAAACAATGCACATTTACAATTTCTTACTGGCTTGCTGGACCATACTAAAGGCCTATTAATTTTATTCCCCAAGTGGCAAATCATATACTTCTAGACATCCATAAATATATCATGATATTGCTGTTACTCTCCACTAGGTTGTTTCCAGCAACTACTATTCCAAAGAAAATATTTATTATTCTTTAGTTTGTTCGTGAATTAAAGTCATCTAGACAAGGGTTTGGAAGGGAAGGATAGGATATTAGATGAGAAGGAAGGATAATGCTAATGAATATTGTGTGAGCTGTATATTTACAGAAGTATATATGCTAGTATTTGAGGTCAGGGTAAAATATATCTGAAACCAGCAGCATAAGAAGAAAAATGATGATGTGGGCGTTGAGTACTCACTGCAGAGGGTTGAGATACAGCTAGAGAAACTTTAGTCTAGATTTCTTATATAGATTCAACACAAATAAAGATCAAAGTCAACTAGCATTTTGGTCCACTATAAGCAGTTGGGCATCATCAGAGGAGCCTTTTACACAGGGCCTCTTCACTATATGGTCTGTAGGGAGAGAGAATGAAATCGGCTATCTTGCACCTCACTGTCCCTTCCCTACTCCAGTCTGCACATATTTGGTGTACTGTTGAAAAAGAAACCTTACACTTGTAAAGCTGTACCATATATACCATAGGAGATAAGATTTTCCCCAAAAGTATTTGTGTGTGAATGAGGAGGGCAGCCAACCTACATTGTCTGAGAACACAGGTGAATGTGCAGAGGCTACGTGCCAGTGGTTCCAGACATGTGGCAGATGCCTTTAAAATTCAGCCTTTGCCACTACGAATGAGGTATAGGGTCCATCTTTGGCACTTGCCTCTTGAATTTGAACCCTTTTTATAATCCCAGAACAGTGCTTTCCTATCTTTTCTTCCTCTTTCAGTTATTACTTCCTGAAGCCAATTTGCCATCTAATTTTATTCCTCCTTTTCTCTTCCTTCACAGTGCTACTATATCTTTCCCTTACCCCATTTATATTATAAACAGACCAGAGTCTTTGAAGGAGGTAATATATACATGGTTGTATAAATAAATCAAATCAATGTCCTACTTTTTTATTTTTTGTCATTTCTTCAGCAGGAGGAAAATGTGCATGTGCACATTTACTTACGTGTGAAAGTTATTTGGATGTGCAAGAGGATGGTTGGTAAAAACAGACTGGAGATCAATTTGTTATATACATGGAGAAAATAATTTTAATCAGTATTTGTTAATTCAACATTTTTTTGTCCTGGCCCCACTTTTTTATGAAGTGCAGCTTGTGACAGATATATATATATATATATATATATATATATATATATATATACACACACACACACACACATACACACACACACACACACACACACATCTACAAACATCTTTTCTCCCCCACAATACACACATACACAAGTACATTATGCACACACTTATAAAATTATGTCTCTTGCACACATTTATTGGAAGGGGAAAATTTTCAGGACTAGCTGCAACTGAAGCTGGCAACCCAGTGTTGACAAGGTGGAGAAGCTATGCACTGCACAGGATTTTTGTCTGTGTTTATAATTTTTTCCTGTCTACTATTAAATTTATGATCATTTTCCTTTCAGCTAAATACAGTTATTTACAGAATTAGCGAATTTTGTTCCCTCCCCTCTCTGTAAGTTCACTCTGCACATAGTGTGTGTGTGTGTGTGTGTATTTCACCTTTCTTTCAACATGAATACCAAAAAAAAAAAAAAAGGCAAAATAGAAACATCTTCCTAATTCCTAACATTGCAATGGTTATAAACATCACCCATATTCCAGATGCTGCTTAACAAAGCCTCATATTTAGCAAGATGAGATTTTCTGTCTTTGAAGTAAAATTTAAAACTTTAATATACAGTTTTGTACTTTTGAGGCCATGCACTGAAGATGAGAACCAGTGCATGTGTTATTCTAAAGCTTTGGAGGAAGCAGAAATTTGGCTCAGATTCATATATCTGCCTGAATTAACAGCTTGCTTCAGAATTTGTGTGTTTTCCCATTGACTGTAATGACAAACTCAATAAATAACTATAACTTCAGTAAGTTCAGAGGACATCCATGCCAAATCTCAAAACTCATTGAATCGATCCAATTCATTTCAGGATATTTCAGAAAGAAATACAGCCCCCTGATTTGTACTTCCTCCATGTCTGTAGTACAAGTTTATTTGAATCATAAAGTAATGTGGACATTACTAACCATCTAAAGAGTTCAGCATTTAGCCAAACATAGCAAATTAGGCAACTCTGAAAATAAATAAGTAATTTAACAGCAATAACAACAGTGACTGAAACAGAACATGTTCCATACTAGGAAAAGTATTTTTTTCTTATAACAAACTTAAAATGCAAGATACATTATACCTGTAATGTGCTTCAAATCACATCACATAGAAATTGAAATTAGCATGAAGATTTGGTAATCAGTAAAACAGACATATGTATATCACACATTATTGCTCATCTGGTTCTATGCTTATATAAAAATTATCAGAAAACTTCAGCTTACGGGGAAATTAGCAATTTTAAAACAAACGAAGTAGGAAAGTGCTCTCATGAGACTTCATTAAAGCTTTATAAATGGTTAGCACAATTATGCTAGATGAAATCAATATATTATTTACATTGCTTTGCTCAAAGATTTATTATGCTCTATTATTTCAACAATGAAATGCAATTAATAAATTGTCAGATCATTTTTCATGTTTTATTTGAAAATGTTTCAGCATATTTTAGCATATCATTTTTTTTAGAGTAGCAAAAATACTCTAATGTATAACATTAATAAACGGTGATAGACTTTACTATAAATATTGCATCTGTTGCCAAGTAAAGTTACATTCAAAACAGAACATTGCAAACAGAAGTTCAGGGATTCTTTTGGTAGTACAAACATGTGCCTTCTGCATTATTTTAAGATATCTTTGCACTCTCTGAACTTTGCACACTAATAAACTAACGTAGAAGCATCTTGTTTTTACAAGTCTGCTATGCATTGGAAATTAATACCATATTTGGTCATGTTCAAAAGTATTACAGACCTGTTGAACTCTTCTGTTTTTTATTGACTGAAATAAAGAGAATTGCGGGGGAGTTCCTTGGAAAGTTTCACTGAGTCTGGTTCACATATTCAGTCATCCAACAGTCAAATAAAGAGGACTACTGCAGGGGGACACCTCCCTGGGTTCAGTTTTCATGATTGTATCCCTTAAAAAATGAGGTAAGGCACAATTACTCAAGCCAGCTTGTTTTGGCAAAGGAGAATAATACATATATTTGACCATCCTGTGTGAAGCAGAGCTAAAGCAGAACTTAAACAAGATGAGAGAATGGAATAGAAGAAGTAATGAGCACTAATCTTCTGTTTTCTAAGTTTCAGGGATGGAGGGCTATGGAGAGTCTACATCTGCTGCTAATTAGATCTAAAGAGGCCTGATTCCCCATGCAGGTTATTTATTTCTCCTATGTCCTTCTGCAACTATGCTTGTTTCAGTGCGAGACATATTTAGAAATCCATGTAATGTATTTTTAATCAATGTACATTTCTAGGGTTGTCAGCAGGTCATCCCTGGTTCTACTTAGGGATCTCTAACTATCGTAATGAATAAGAATCCATGCTCCTGTAAATAAACTTTGACTATAATTTCCATCATCCTTGACCATTAATAATGTGGGCTGGGACTGATAGGAGTTGCATGTCTATCAACATCTGGAAGGACACAGGTTCTACAGTGGTATTTTACAGGACATCAGAAAAATTCTACTGGGATTTACTCTAGACATTGTTTTTTTCTGGGTTGCTGACAAATGTGACAGATATGATTGCATGCAGAAATTTAAAAATACCATCATAGATCTCAAAATATTGAACTGACTGAAGTCAGAGGCTAGAGAGAGCAGAGAAGGCAAGAGAACAGTAGCAATAATGATCAGGAATAGTGCAGTGGCGACTCATGTCCTCATTACTATTCATATGGATTACTACCATGTGCTCTACCCACTCAGAAACTGCAGTTGCTTCAGAACATAGAAGCCTACATGCTGGCTGGTGCTGTTGCCATTAATATATTACATCTGTATTGTGGGTTTTGTACTGGTTGCTTGGACTAGTCCCTGCAGTTTTCTTGGCAAGATTTTTCAGAAATGGTTTGCCATTGCCTCCCTCCTAGAGCTGAGAAAGAGTGACCGGCCTAAGGCAGGACTAGAATTCACAATCTCCCAATTTCTAGCCTGATGCCTTAATCGCTATACCAAACCGGCTTCATTTTAACCTTTTATGGCCTGGGGTCTAGGTATCTACAGGACAATCTTCTCTACCCAGAATTAACCTCCCTGATATATCTATCCCAGCAAAAACTGCTGGTGGAGGGGCCCTTTTTGGGTCTAAGGGTGTGCAAAGATAACCTTGAAGAAGCAATACTAGAACCATGCCAACTTGCCCTGGGAAGGAAGATGGGGTGAGAAAGAAACTCAAGTTTACTCCTCCTTGATTGCATTTGGTATAAGAGGGACAGAGGAAATCTCTGACAGATTTTCAAGATTCTGATATTAAACATCCAACAATAAGTTCCAGTATTCATGCGGAATGTCTTTCCTGACCTGGCCACCTCCCTCTCAGTGGGAGAGCTGAGAACAGAAGACATTGTTTCTCAGTCATGGTAGCTGAACAGACTCCCCATGAAAAATAGGCTAGCTTTCTCCCTTGGTATCCTTCCAAAAATGAGTGAAAAGAGAACTTTTCCAGACAGCATTTAGGAGCTGATGGAAATGTTTTCATTTGTGCTATTAATCCCTGGGAGTCCTTAAAAATCACAGTGATATCTATATTCAATAAATAAATAAAAATCAATAAAAGTGAACCACCAGTAATAGCTAGAAGAAGCCAATTAGCTCCAGGGACAGATCTAGAAAACTGAATAAAACCAGAAACAAACTACCATTTTGTTTATTTACATTAATAACAATATTTTTGGGATGAATTTTCTCATACTCTTTCACTTTTACTCAAGTTACATGAGTAGAGTTGTTTCTGTCCATCATGCCAACTTCATGAAGACACAATAATGAGATTATGCCCAATATTCACACACATTTAGTATTATTTTAAACTTTCCTACAAATTAAAATTATAATGATCCTCATAGTTTTCCACATTTTAGGAAAGCAGAACAGTAATCCTAATGAAGACTTCTAAGATAATTATTCTATAAGAGTGTAATAACGTTTATATGAAATTAGAGTCTTAAACATCGATCAGTATCACATTTTCCAAGAACAAAATCATTGGCCTGTACAGAGCTGCCTGCAAAAGTCTGCACAACCACTAGATGGCAGAAAAGAGCAAGAGCTTTGTATCTCTTTGTTGCTATCTAGTGGTCCCCTAGATCAGTGTTTCTCAACCTCAGCAACTTTGAGTTGTGAGGATTCTGGGAGCTGAACTCCACACATTTCAAAGTTGCCAAAGTTGAGACACACTGCCCTAAATTTTTGCAGCCCAGATTTGACAGATCTAAACAAATAGATGGGGGCAAAACAAGAGAGAAGAAAGGGAATAGTTTCTTTATCTTATTTCTTTTTTCTTTTAACATTTAACTTAGAAGCTTAAAGGGTGGTAATGCTGATGCAGTGCTGAAGTAGACTGGGAAGACCCAGACTGAAGTCTGCCCTCAACTATGGAAGTTAACCAGATGATCTGGAGCCAATCTCTTAGCCCAACCTACTTTGCAATGCAGCTGTGGGGAAAAATGTGGACGAAGGATTATTCTGTATGGTATGTTGAGCTACTGAAAGAAAGGTAGGATAGAAATCTAACACATTTTAAAAAGAAAATGTAAACTTTACAGTTTTATTTATGTATATATTTTTAATTCACAAGAGGATTTCCTGGGTACATTTAGCATGCATCTGTGATCAGTAGGAAAAAAAATATAATAACACTTAAATACATTGAAACTGTATAAAAATAACTTTAAAAACAACAAAATAAAGCAACAATGTAGCCAGTTTAAAGTGATCTATTAATAACAAGTGATAAAGTATTTTAAACCCTCCCTGGAATTCTCATAATGTTCTACTGTTACTCTGAATTTAGTGGTAATGAATATGTTGAAATGTTCTGCTGGACTACGCATTTCTTTCCCATTCTCAGCATATTTCTTCCTATCCAGTTCCATCACAGGTTGTCTGCCCAAAGCTTTTTTCTTTTTCCTTCCCCCTGCCTGAGCTCTGTATAAAGAGTAAAAATATTTAGAAAAGTTGAAAGATCTAAGCATGCATACGCATATATATAAAAATCAGGTTGAGCAGGGAATCCTATGGGCACAGAGGTGTATTTGTCCCCTACTATCCATGGGGACACATTAGGTGACCTCAACCTGCATGGTGAGATAGGCTTTCAGATAGGAATCTTTCACTGCCTTATTTGAAATGTCCCAAACTGAATAATGCTAGTTCTGGGATTTACCACTGAGTTATGGCCCTCCTTCAATTAATTACTCCATGCCAGAAAATAATTATTATTTTCAATAGTCCTACATTTAAAGAAAAAAAGAATTACTATGGTTAAAAACTATCCTTTAGATATCTATGAGCACCTTAGGACAGGCATGAGACATATAGTATAATAGAAAGAAGCTCAACAAACTTACTAAGTTTCTCTTCATTGCAAGGTAACTTAAGTATGAGAATAATTAATTAGGTCCCTGGGTGATCTCTTCATATGTTTCTTGCTAGTTTAGATTGTTCCTTGATAGCCTGCCATTACTATTCCAATAGCATGTTTAACTTTGGGCATTAGATTAGGGCTGTACGTGCAGCACTGAATCTGTTCTAGCAGCAGGGAGGAAATAGTTTTGCTACTAACAATTGGTTTCCAACAATACCAAAACTCTTCCTTATTTTCTGGAATTGAAACAAATGAAACTAGGAGGCGACTGTTCATATTCATTTCCAACTGTACCCAATCAGCATCCATGAGGCTGATAGAGTGCACCCTGCAGTTACAATGTCAGTAAATATGTAAAGTATTTTTCCAGATAAAAAAATTACATTGCTTTGACTGCTTTGAAAATGTGATATCCTAGAAGAAGCTGGGTTCTCTTGATTGAAGATGTGCAGACTGTACCCTCCAAATAAAAATAAACATATTTTAATGTGAAAAAGATACAGCCTGTCATTCTCAGCAGTGAAAAGTTTAAAGCTATTATCATGATGATGTGGCGAGAAAGGCATTTATTCACATTTTTCTTTAGGAAAAAAACATATCAATAAAGGAATAAGATAAAACTACAGCCTAATTATATTATACATGAAAGAAAGAAAAAAGAAAGAGAAGGAATATGGTAAACCTTTGAGATGAGATTAACCCCTTTTCTCATGACTTATCAGAACTGGTGAAGACTCGGTTATTTCCAAAAGTGTTTGGATACTGAAATATGAAATAAAGGACATTTGTAGTTTTGGAGGAGAAGTGGCTTTGTTGTATCTGACTTGTTATTGTTTCCTTATTCCTTGCTTTTGTAAGCCACTTCGACTCAGTCAGACTGAAGTGGCATAAAAGTCAATGAAACAAAATAAATAGGATGTATCATAGATTAGACAGTTCAACAAAGTTTGACCAGAATGCTTATAATTCTTTGGCACTGCCTCTCTGTCAGAAAGAGGGACTTACTGTATGCGTAGAAAAGAGACTTCTACTAATAAAGGGACTTATGTGCATGGAAAAAAAAAACTTTTACTAATTTCTTTTTGGCAATCCTCCAAGTTCTTCAGAGGTTCCCTCAACGCATGAGGAAGATCTTTGAAGAAGGAAAGAAAGAGTTTATTTTTGTTTATTGAAGAAAAAATGAAAAAAAATAATACTGATACAAATACACAATTAAAAGAATATAGAAAATATAGTAAGAAAGAAAAAAAGTGTAAGCAATAAAATACAGATGAATCTCAAATCTCAAAGAACTAGCAGACCTAAAATATCATATGGTTAATATATTCTAATAGACCATTAATAACTGAGTAGTATAAGACATTTCATATCCAATTTCTATCAAGTCATATATTTATTGAACTGTAAAAATATTTGGTTATCACAGTTGAAATAGAGAAGAGGAAAAATTAAAGCTTTAAATAATAAACAATGCACTGAAAGAATACTGTAAGTAAAGTATAAATTATATGTCAGATTAAAATATTATCTGTAAAACCAAATTTGGGGTGTGGCACAATTCCATGTATAGAATTGTAGTCCGGAAATGGTTTCCAAATAATTTACTCTTTAGAAATGAAATTTTTCTAGACATCAAAGCATATTTCCACAGTTTAATTAACCATTATTCCATAGAGTGGATCAGAGATTTTTTCCAATAAAAAAGCTTATAAATTCTCGCAGCTGTTATCATATACAGTACCAGTTCAGTACATATTGAAGAAATGCAAGATTTGGTGAAGTTTAATAAAAAATATCTCAGGTTGAAATGGAATTACAGCTTTCAAAATTTGTTAGATTCAAACTTAAAAGGGGGGCATTCATGAAAACAGCAATACCTTTTACTAATCTTATCCAATTTGAGTGGGTCAAACATAGAATGATACAGATGGAAAGAACCTCTTTAGGCATGGCACTTCCTGGATTTATGCACTGAACAGTGACTTGGACTAAATGGCCTAAATGGGCCCCTTCCAACTTTACAATTGTAATAATAAAATAAAGTACAATAAACTAATGAATGACAGCCAGTGTGGCGTACTGGTGAAGGTGCTGAACTAAGAACAATGAGAGTCAGATTCCAATCCACCCTTTGCTATGGAACCTCACTGAGTGATTTTGGGCAAAGCACATCAGCCCAACCTATCTTACATGGTTGTTGTTTTTGGAAAAAATAGGTATTTCACTGTGTTTCAACATAGGTGCTTACCAAATAAAAATACTACTACTGCTAAAACTAATACTAACGTAAAAATACAATGTGTATCTAATAAATATTCTTCACAATTCTCACCATAAATTACTTGGCTTAAATAATGGATGGACTGGAATCTGACAGACATACAGTAAGAATTATAGGACATTTGATATATGTATGTGCAATATGTTTTGATATGCATGATACAAGTATATGTGAGCATAATTTATATTTGCAAGCCAGAGAGAAATTTGAATTGTTACACTGATTGTAGCAGATTTGCATCTCAGCTTATAGCCTATTATATTCTACAAGTATTATGAAGGTTGGAGGGAGTTAAACTTTCCTCCCCAACTGGTTTGATTCTGAAAATCTTCCCCAGTGAAAAGGAACCTCCATTAGTGGCATGGCAGATTTTTTTTTTTTTAATGCTAAACAGGGAGGAAGGGAGATTTCAGAACCAAAGTGGCTAGAAAACTTTCATATCCCATGATCCCATTTTAAAGGGTTAATATTATATTAAGTAGTAATCCTTATAGTCAGCAATCAATTAAGACATATGAATTATTCTCAGATAGGGGCTTCCTTCCAGTTGAGGCCTTTGTTGATCCAAATTGGGTTGCTGTAGGTGCTTATTTCCAGGTGATTCTTACAGATATCCTCTGAAACATTAGCTAGTTTACTAGGCCATGCTTCATGTGAAAAGCTTTGCAGCTGTGATCCATTGATTGTATTTAAGTCAACATGAGTAGTACTGCAATTAAAGACGTTGATGTTAAGAAATAAAGACATTGCTCAGGCTGTTTCCCTGGCCAGTTTGCAATTTATTCAAGAGGTAGTTAAGATGAGTGGGGATGTTTTTGTCAGAAAGTCTTCAGCTGAGGTCAAAAGGCAAATACATTTTCTGTAAATGTTTCATCTCAGTGGAAATCAGTTTTTGTAATTGGTCCAGTTTTTGTGGTCCAGTGATTGGTTCAGTTAGGTCCAACAACTAAGGTTTTTGATCTTTTGGAGTAAATGTAATGCTTACCTACTTATTAAGGCCTTTGCTTAATTCAATTACTTACTATGAAGGTCCAAGTTTACAGTTCTTTTGATATCCTTTGTAGAAATGTTTCATGGTAAAGGTTAATTTATTAGTTATGGGCTTTCTAGCTTTCCTACTAACAGAACCTAGGAACCCTAAGACTGTAACATTTCAGGTAAGTAACGACTGTAGGGCTGTAAATGCTAATAGATACCATGAATATGCATTCATTTAACTTACATTTCACTTTGTTCATGTATATCTGATTTCATCTGCCCATTATAAATATGGAGTCCTGGAGTTGGTGTTCATGGATGCGCTCTGCCAGCCTTCTGCCTGTCTGTCCTACATAGTGTTTGTTGCAGTTCTTACACCAACTATCAGTCTTCTGACACGATGAAAACTCCTTAATCGCACAACACATTGACAGACTTAACCACAGCTTTAACTGGGAAACTGTCAGCATTTTAGACCAAGCTAAATCCAGAAATGCAAGGGAATTCTTGGAAGCTTGGTATTCAGACAAGGCAGCAATCAACAGACACATAGAGATAAATAGCATCTACACACTATTCAAAAGAGACAATAGAAAAGAAAACAAAGGACCAGAACATCTCCTCACCAGCAATCATCACCCAGATAAGCAGAGGTTGCCAACAGGCACACAATCAAGCAGTGAACAGTACCCTAATCAAGGGACTACCAGAGGAACAAAACAAAACCCTCACCAAAACTGACAGGAAACTGTCAGCATTTTAGACCAAGCTAAATCCAGAAATGCAAGGGAATTCTTGGAAGCTTGGTATTCAGACAAGGCAGCAATCAACAGACACATAGAGATAAATAGCATCTACACACTATTCAAAAGAGACAATAGAAAAGAAAACATCCACAGTATGGCATGCCACAGTATATAAACAGAGAGCAAACCCCATCCCATTCTAGCACTGAAGATGTTACCTAGCCAGGTAATGAAATGTTTGCAAGAAAAGAACCAAGCTCAGAGAACACCAGGGACTCCACAGTTCAACCTTGAGCTACACATATTCTCTTCCGTTATAAATATGTATATGTGTGTGTATACAATAATTATAGATCTAGTATATATACAATGACAACATGTGCAAGGGAATGCAAGTAGCATTTATGGAACCTAGGGCTATACAGCACTTCATATTCAAGGGAGAAAAGGTGCTCTGGAACCATAATCACACACATTCTGGAGTACCCTTTCCCCTTCAAATCCAAAACTTTGCACAGTCCTCATAGAAACCATTTTAATTCTGTCTTCAGCATGAATACCTGTTCATAGGGTAGAAGATGAGATCTCCTCATGCAATAACTGGATGCAATATATGCTTGCATTGTATGTGTCTTTTCAACAGAGCTCCAGGTTTTAATCCAAGATTGATATAGACATCCACAACTGCTAAAAAGGCCAGATGAGGGCTTTAATGAAGAAGACTAAATGTTGCTTTCTAGTGAATTGTAGATGAGTTAAGGATTATGTTTAAGCATATGTCTCTTGGTAATCTTGGTAAAAGCAACAACTCAGTTTTGCTAATATGGTTACAGATCTGGTATATCCAATTTGGATCAAACTGCCCTCATTTCTTAGCATTTCCATAAAGCTAGCTCAGCTGCCCTTCCCATCAAGAATAAAGTGAGATGGTAGTGTTATGATGTGAAGGTTGCTCCACTCTAGGATCTTACATCATCTTACAAGGATAGAATTCCTCTGGATACTGATAAATTAGTAACAGCAAAGCTAATTAATAAGATTGCAAATTCTTACAGCATACCTGCTACTGATATTTCTGTATTCCATCCTACAATGAGTTCTCAGGTTGACTTGCCAATAATCAAAATGATTATAAAAGCAATTTAAAAGTCCAAGATGTTTTGAAAAGAACAACACAAAAACAATCATGAGAGAACAGGTGAAAAAAATCAGGAATAATAAGGTCTTTTCCTGATCTCAAAATTACATTAAAGGAAGCACCTGCAGCTCTACCTTTTATAGATGGGAAGCCATATCTACCACTGAGAAGCTGGGAGTGTTCAAAACGCTTAACTCAAATAATTATAATAATATAATTAAATAATTCTAATAATTAAACTGCACTTTGGTTACACATGCATGAACACACGTGTGTAAATTTTAGATGGATAAAGTTAACTCAAAGTACCTTTAAATTACTGTCAAGGTGAACATCCATGTTTGGGATTACTGTATACGCTTGTTAATTTCAGAACTAGTGATTTCAGTCACAATGGAATAATTCTGTCTACAGATATTGTATTTAAATATATTACCTTTTGAGGAATATTACCAAGGTAGTATCTAACAAAAATAAAATTGGTTTACTCTTGTGATTTTCTTTTTCTTTATTGCTGTACGATGAATACAAAGAAAAAAGGATCTTTTATAGGCAAATACGGTGAGAGCCAAGTATTTTCCAATGTAAAAGATCTTAGCAATGATATGGCTTCCATCTATCACTAAAACTCAATTAAAAGAGTTTTCTACCTCCAACTAAAACAAACTGTTTACCTATATTTGTTCAATGTTTATTTCACAAGAGTTGAAGTCCCAGTTGTAAGAGTAACATAGCTTAGGATCTGGCATGGGTCAACAAATTTAACCTAAGGAAAAGAAACTAATCTTTAAGTTGCAACTTGATCCTCGCTTCCTACCCCCTCTCGTCAGTAAATGGATGCATTCTAAAGTTATTCATAGTTCACATTGTGTTTTAACAATTGCTGGATTGAGAATAAGAGGGATATGTTCTGTTCCCTTTGTTACAAAGTATTAAATTTGTCACTTTAGATTAGTGTTAAAGAGGAAACAGGAATTACATGGACTTATTTTACTAAAAATATTTGTAGAAGTATGTTGTCTGGTACTCTCCAAAAAGCAAACAACCCGCCTTTGTTTTATAGCTAACTGGTATCATTTTATAGCTGTACTATATCATTTATGGGAACATCAATAGGATTACACTCAACAGAGTTTACTTCTGAAGTGACCTTCAGTTGGAATGAGCTGTAATTACCAATTGGATCTTTAAATTATAGGTTGATTACATATATATATATATATATATACACACACACACACACACACACACACACATACACACACACATGCATGTATTTGGAAGAATGTGGGGGGAAAAAGGAAAGAAACTCTATTATTCCACTTGAATTTTAATTGAATTTTTGAAGATAGAATTTTTGAATTTCACCAGACCATTTTCAGTCTGAAATAAATTTTAGCTACTGCGCAGGAAAGAAAATGGTGACAGTTTTGCTGATTTAAAAAAAATTAAAAAGTTCTGCTTTTTTATTCATGTGATTTGTATGGTTAAGTAGCTGATTCATATAGCATGAAAACTTAATCTACTTAAAAATGAAGTTTAAAAAATGGAAGAAAATATATCATGCAAACACAACATTCAAGTGGAAGTTGCTCACTCGAGTGTGCTTTTCATGATTGTGATGATGGGCCATCAAGATGGTTGAGACTCTAAGCCAGTGTTGTTCAAACTTGGCCACTTTAAGATGAGTGGACTTCAACTCCCAGAATTCCCCAATTAGCATGGCTGGCTGGGGAATTCTGGGAGTTGAAATCCACTCATCTTAAAGTGGCCAAGTTTGGACAACACTGCTCTAAGCAATCGCATAAATTTTCTCCAAGATGATTTGTCTCCAGCCTGATCATTCAGGTCTTTACATTGCCATCGTAATTGAGTCTGTCTATCTTACTGCTGGTCATCCTCTTCTTCTCTTTCCTTCCACCTGTCCCAGCATTATAGACTTCTTCAGAGAGCTAGATCGTCACATAATATATCCAAAATGTGATAATTTGAGCCTAGTAATTTGTACATTGAGTTAGAACTCTGGACTGATTTGTTTCATGACCTATTTGCTTTCTGTCTATCCATGGTATTCTCAGGAGACTTCTCTAGTACTAAAGTTCATAAGTATCAATACTCTTTCTATCCTGCTTCTTCAAAGCCAACTTTTGCTTTGATAGACTGTCACAAGGAAAACCTTTGCTCGCTCTCTCTTCTAAACTTTGTGGGTATAGATACATCCCAGCATCTGCGTAGGTTTTCTAAGACCTTCACTGCTATTCTACTAAGTGCTAGTTTGATATGTGTTTCTTGACTTCTGGATCCTTTAATAAAACCTAACGACAGATGAATCAGGAAAGGGATTTTTAGAAAGCAGATGTAACCTGCACATGGACTGGAGCACAGCACTGGTGTAGGAATGGAAGATGCCCCTTCAGTTGTCTCTTTTTAATATTTTGAATTTTGTCCTGAAATACTAGAGTTAAGGTTTGATATCAAAATGCACATAGAAAGGTATAATTTTAGGAAATGCACATTTTAGGAGAAAATCCATTCAGAAGTGTTGTTGGTAACATTTTCTTTGCTGATTGATTGCAGCAGAGTAATAAAAAAATGAATAAATATTTAAACCACAATTTTGTTCCTATACTATCAGGACATCAGCTTGGAGAAGGTCAGGAGATATATATATATATATATATCAAGATAGATAGATAGATATCCTGACCTTCTCCAAGCTGGTGTCCTGATAGTATAGGAACAAAATTGTGGTTTAAATATTTATATATATATATATATATATATATATATATATATATATGCATGTGTATGTATTTGGAAGAATGTGGGGAAAAAAAGGAAAGAAAGTCTATTATTCCACTTGAATTTTAATTGAATTTTTGAAGATAGGATTTCACCAGACCTTGATATATATATATATATATATATATATACACACACACACACACATACATACACACACACATACATACACACACACATACATACACACACACACACAGACATATACACAAACTCACACACACACAGAGTATGTATATGTGTGTGTGTGTGTGTATGTGTGTGTGTGTGTAGTAAATATTTGTGTCTCTTGCAGGCACCAGAAACCTTTTTCCCTACATAAGCATGTTCTACAATATAGTCTTATATTCTGGAGGTGTTGAATCCTCCACACACCTGGAATGTCTTGTTTGGTGTCCAGTGAATTGGGACTCTATTTACACATTAGGGTGCTTGGTTTAAGAGGCAAAAAAGGGTACCTTATTTTTCAAAGCTTGAAAGCTTCAAAAAAAAAAAAAATCCAAATCTAAAATCCCTCCCAACATTCACTGTTAGCTCTGCCCATATCTGAAGTGCATCCCTTGTCATACTGTTGAAAATCCCTTAAACCAACAGAAGCTGTGCACTATTCATAAAAGAAGGAAGCAATTATAATTATCATTAGAATGAGTTTGTAAAGAAACTGAAAAAACTAGTCATCCTCAGCCACAGCAAGACTTACTGAGCAAGAACAGCAAGAACTGGAGGATCAAGGCTTGTCACTAAAAGCAAGGACTCTCCAAAAGTAATAGGATGGAGCTGTATGACTATTCTGGATTTGTAGACTTAAGGCATTTTGAGTAAGTTCTTGAAATTTCACTTATTTCAAGAGATAAAAGCCATTTACAGTCCTAAAAAGATAACACTGTGGAAATACTAACAACTGAAAAAAGGTTTTGATGTTTATAAAGACGAAAATCATTTGCTATTCTTCTTGGCAAAGTTAGATGTTTCATTCAGCTGAATGGGTCATAAAGCTGGTAAAACAAACAGTCACAAGTCTATCGCTAAACTATTGATTGGCTGATGAAAAAGCAAAAGCTGCAGAGATTAGGTTTTAATAAATGCAAAAATTTCTAGAGTTTTTGGATTTATTAAAGTTCCAAGAAGAGTTGCAAGAAGGTGAGTCCGACTCAGGAATTCTGCCCCAACTTGCTTGCTAACATTTCCAGACAAAATGAAGATTTCTGAGCTAAGATGATAGTTCAGGAACTAAAAAAAAAAAAAGACATAACAGTGCTCTCTGGCAATATCTGTCTTCAAAAATTATTTTGATCTCTACATCTTGTGCGCAAAGTAAAAGATTCTCATACACTAACTTTGTGTTTTTTCTATAACATCTGAAATAAGGGGAGAAGCTGCGTCTCTGAAAAGATATACATGAGCTTCAAATAGAGAATTCCATGACAACGGGTACAGCAACCAGCCTTAGAATTAGCAATTAAAATATTGAAGTGGGGGATAGATTCTGCTTTTTGGATCAACCGTCAAGAGTAAAGGAACAAGCAGTCAAGAAATATGTGACAGACTAGCACTTGGTAGAGCAGCCATGAAGGCCTTTGGAAAGGTATTCAGATGCCATGATGTGTCTATAATTACAAAGATAAGAATCATGCAAGCAATGGTATTCCCTGTGACATTCACTGAAAGAAAAAGTTAGACTTTAAAGAAGCAGAATAGGAACTGTATTGATGCTTTTGGACTTTGGTGCTGAAGAAGGCTCCTGGGAATACCATAGGCAAGCAAGGAAATAAACAATTGGATCATCGAGCAAATCCCCCAGGCACAAATGACCAGGCTTTGGGCACATTATGCAAAGACCCAGCTCTCTAGAGAAAGCTTTCATGCCAGAAAAGGAGGAAGGAAAGAGAAGAAGAGGATGACCAACAGCAAGGTGTGTGGACTCAGTTACAGTGGCAAAGGGTGTACCATTGGAGGACCTGAAATACCAGGTTAGGGACAGATTGTCATGGAGAAAAACTATCTGTATGGTTACTAAGAGTTGATACCAACTTGATGGCAATAATCAATCTATATATTTTATTTGTATGCATTTTTAAAGGTATGATTGTTGTTTTATTAAAATGTTAGACTCTGGTAAGACAATGGCAGATGAATATTCTGATGGCCAGGAAAATACTAAAGCACAAGAGTGTAAAACTTGTAAGATCAGTTGGATCCACACTGCTTTACAGAATCATAGCTATTTTGTGGCGATGAGGGATACAAAGGCTTGTCTCACTACCTCCATTGAATCTTCAAGCAACCATTCAGCAGAATGGTTAACCAGAATGTTCTGGTTAAGAGTTTGTTGACATTTCATCTTGTAAATCCTAGGCTAGAGCTTTTAGAAGATCACTGTGAGGATAAAATAATCCTCCTTGATGCCAGTTTGTTTACTGCTTTTACTACAATATTAGTTGAAGTTTTCTGTGCACCATTTGGTGTCATTGAGAGGAATCAGTTTTAATTTGTGAGGCCTTCCTTAGAAGGGTCATCTTAATGCATGGTCTCAACCCTAGTTTATTAATGCTGGCCAAAATAAGCTGATTACACAGCTCTGGAAACTGGCAAACATGTTATCAACTGAAGGAATGATGCCAGCATCCCTGAAAGAAGCAGTGCTAAGCTCAATTCTGCAAAAGCACTCCTTGGATCTCGGACTTTTCCCCAAACAGTGCTCAGTATACTTGGTCCTTTTGGGACAAGGCTCATGAGATATGCAGCAGCTAATATTTTAGGTATATACCTGAACTTATGGTTACATTGATGGACAGTCTTTTGAGTGAGGCAGTAAAAGCAGTTCTGCTCATTCTGTTTGATCTGTAACCACAATATCATTCAGGATTGTTTCTGTGGATTAAGGCCTCTATTTTACAGTAATTCCGTTTCAGCTTGAAAAGAGAGTTCTAGAAATAGAATTATACTGTATCACTACACTCAAGCTACAGGATACTAAGTGGATTTTCTGATTATGCACACATTGTGCAAGTTTGAAGCAACTAAACTTGCTATCTGCTATCTACCAACCAAGTTCAAGCTTTTACTAATAGCACATAAAGCCTTGATTAACTTGGAACCAGGGTTGTCTGTTTATAGACTTGGGGTACTGTTAAAGAACTTCAGAGGAGGACATGCTGGCCCTGAATGTCAATGCAGTGTACTGGTAGTCCTCAGGTTAAAAATGCCCAGTTTTCAGATGATCCACAGTTAAGAATGGAGCCTATTGTAGCAAAATTTGACTTAAATACACAGTGATTCAAGTTAAATACACAATGGTTCGAGTTCATTAGACAATACTACTTATATAGTATTATACAATAATACTGTTCTGGCTTACATACAAATTCGACTTAAGGACAGATCTTGGGAACGGAACTCATTCTTAAACTGGGGACTGCCTGTAATGGTTAATGTATTGGACTAGAACTAGAGAGACTTAGGTCCACCTACCCTCAGCTATGGAAGGTTCTTATGTGACCTTAGGTCAATCATTCTTTCAGCTCAACCTAATTTACAGGAGAAAAAGCGGAGCACACAATGTGTTTGTTTGTTTGTTTATTTATTTAATTTCTATAGCCGCCCATCTCAACTAAGTGACTGGGCAGCGAACAACGCTAAAACAATAAAAACAGTTAAAAACCATGCAAAAAATAATATATATGGCAGCCAAGAAAATTATCATGATAATTATCAATACAGCTAAGAGACAGGGCCCTTAACACATTTGGGGCCTCAGGCCCCAGCACACAGCCATATCTTTAAAGCCTTATGAAAGGCCAACAAGATCAGGGTCTGAAGGGAGGCTGTTCCAAAGGACAAGGGCTACAGCAGAGAAGGCACAATGCTTGAGCTCTCAGAAGACAGGCAGGTATACGTACCTAAGAAATAAGTAAAGTAAAGTAAAGTAAAGTAAAGTAAAGTAAAGTAAAGTAAAGTAAAGTAAAGTAAAGTAAAGTAAAGTAAAGTAAAGTAAAGTAAAGTAAAAGGTTGGCCTAGTGGTTAAGGCATCAGGCTAGAAACCAAGACACCATGAGTTCAAGTCCTGCCTTAGGTATGAAGCCATCTGGGTGACCTTAGGCCAGTCCCTCTCTCTCAGCCCTAGGAAGGAGGCAATGGCAAATCACTTCTGAAAAACCCTGCCAAGAAAACTGCAGGGACTAGTCTAGGCAGCCACCAGGAGTCACCAAAGGCACCAAATAGTAGTTGTTGCTTTTTAAATCCTTACCTTCAGGTTAAGATGCAACTTAAGATGAAATATAGTAACTGCAATTCATCTTGCCATCACGGGGATGACTGGGATCAGTGGCCATTGATTTGGACACATGTAATCCTGCTGTCCTAATATTTATTTTGATGGGCAACTTCAAGGTCTCTGTACACTCTTCTTATGATTCTCTATTTTTAAACTGCACTTGAGCAGAACAGCCCATCAAATGGAGACAAATTAACAGTATTTATTCTGATTTTAATCTCTAGCTGCTTTGTTTAAATAAAATGTAAATGTTGTATGCTAAGTAATATAGCATCTTGTTTACGTTACTATGTTGTTCAGTTGTCTTCAGTTCTACATCATGAATCATTCAGAAAACTTCAGTCCTTGGGGATTTCTATATTGCTCAATGAACAAATAATAGCAATTACAACTTCCATAGATCTGTTAGTGCTTTGCCATCACTGTTTTCAGTTTACATTAAATGGACATTGCCAAATCTATAATAAGAGATCATAATGCTAGATCCCATTGAAGATTTTATTTTAGGTTAATTTTATTTGAATGACATATAGATAAATGTATAGAGAGAGAAATAAAAAAAACATAGAGATATGTCTTCTAATGATAAAACTAAAAACTGTCAAGGAATGTTAGTAGAGGGAATAGAACAACTGTTCTGTGTTATAGGCATTCAACAAAATAATATCATGAAATGAATATGACTTATCCCCTTTTCTTTGTTATTAGTTGCAGCAAAATATAACTCCTGCCCACATAAGGCTACTGGATCATAAAAATGTGCATCATTAGCCAAGTTAAATGGCAGTGGGATTGCAATTTTCAAAAGAAAAATACAAATGGTCTGGTGGTATAATTCATAAACCATTACCGCAGATATATTACCATAATGGAATGCTCTGAAATGACTATCCTCATCCCTTATAGCTGAAAGAAATTTCATAGTTCAGAAAAACAAGTGGGAGGGAGAGGGAGAATGATGAGTAGAGTTTGTTGTATCAGCATGTCAGGCATAGTACATGTTATACTTCTTATTTTTCTGGTTACTAGCTTAAAACTTTGCTTTGTTGTCATTTTGATCCTTCCCTCCCTCCCTCCCTCCCTCCCTCCCTTCCTTCCTTCCTTCCTTCCCTCCCTCCCTCCCTCCCACACAAGAATACTTTTCAGCTGGTTCAGGCAGACACTTCACTCCATGTCACTACTACTAAATCTACATTCTCTAGTCCAGTGTACTGAAACAGCCTCTCATAGGATCACATATATTTTTAATTTATTATATAAAATTCCCATTCTTAATATGAATTATAAAACCTGAACCCCAAATCAGATTCATGTAGGTTTCACATCTACATTTGCATAGTATTACTTATGTGAGCTTTTTGAGTGATATCCAAAGTTAAACCACTTGTTCCTGAATAATTGTGATATAAGGCTAGATCAGAAAATTGTTCAATTAATTTTTGATAAAATTTGCAAACGTTCTCAAATGTGCCAAAATGACCTTGAGGTCTTAAAAATTCATGTGGGGTGAAAGAGGAAATGCAACACTGAAAGAATGCCTTTCTCATAAAGGAATTTCCCACCACTAGTGGATGTTGGGGCACATTATTTCTAGAAGGTATCTCTGTGATACAAACAAAAAACTAGCATGGAATTGATGGGTGCATGTTTTCTTTGCAGTTGTAGCTGGAAAGTTAGTTGCAAGGTTACAACTGACAGGTTCCTCACAGAAAGAAAATAGTACCATGAGTCATCACTGAGATCATATTTCCTGGAGTGATTTTATGCATTTATGCATATCAATGGATTTTTTTTAAAATCTGGTTTTTGTGTGGAACATAGTCAAAACAACTTACAGGCTGATCATTTAAAATAAATCCTCTCCAGCAAAACAGATTCCTCCAGGCATTGGGCTGGAATGATAGATGAGCCCAACATTTTGTGTAGCTGATTTTGTTATATGTTGCTTTGATGATTATACTATGATTATTTTGATTTTGTTGTCTGCTTGGCTTATAGAGATTTTATTGTATTGTTTTTGTTTGTTGCTGTTAACTGCCCAGAGTTTGTATGTTAGATGAGTAGCTATATAAATGTTTAAAGTAAATAATAAAAAATAATAATTCCTGTATAGTCCTACATACCAATTTGATTCATCCAACATATTTATGTTCCTCTACCTCTTATGTTCTCATCACTGTCCACCAAAACTGCTATTTATATTTCCAGGAATTGAAATGATAAGAATTTGAGGACATGATGAAGGTGAAAAGCTTACTGTTTTTCCATATACTGTATTCTTGTGATTGATAAGGGACAATGAAGTGGACCATCTGTGAACAACCACATGTCAGCTAAAACTTGGAAATAAGCAAAGCATGCTTTATTACATTTTATTTGCAGTATTTTTCCCTATAGTATTAATGTGAATAAATTAGCAACAACTAAATTAAAGACATCTGCAAAGAATACTGACTTTTTACAGCATGCCGTAAATTGTATCTTTTTAGAAGCCATAAAATATTCTTAGGGAGATTCATCCATGGATTATTGTTAGAAGACAGAGAAGCAATCAACTGTAAAATCAATGATCTTTCTTCAGTTTTGTTTTGTTTTTTAATAGTAACTTTATTTAAAATTACCATTACAACAATAAAAACTAATATAAACTAAAAAAATAAAAGAATAAAAAGAAAAAATAAAAGGTGCAGAAAAGAAAAAAAGAGAAAGAAAAAGAGAAAAGAAAGAAAAATAAGAATATAGTAAAGAAAAAGAAAAGAAATATATACAAAAATAATATCACAAAAAGTATAAATGATTTTAGTAACTTATCACCTTCTCTTAAAATATAACAAATGATCTCTTCTTCCCATATCCCATCTCTTATCTATAAACAAATCCATAAAACATAATCGTTTCAGTCCTGGTGTCAGTAAAAGTCCATTAAGTGTTACCAGAGATAACATATCTATTTTAATCTTCATCAAATAAGCCAACTTTATATTCCTTCCTCTTACTTCTAACAATCTTGATTTTTAGTCCCTTCAAATAATGTCCTAGAACTTGATTTCATTTTTTCTTTGTCCCTTCTCACAAAATTCTTCAAAGCTTTTAACAAGATTCTTTTGTCAATCCAATATAGGAAAATTATCCTGGTCAGTCTCTTGGTTTATTATTTGTATATCCCTTTTAATTGTTAATACATCAGCCAGTTTCTTTTGTATGTCCAGTGTAACATCTTTTTCCCATGTCATTCTTGTAGCCTGCCATTTTTAAATCCACTTTCAAATCAATCTCCATCTTACCAGGTAAAATTGGTTCCTCTTCCATAACATCTTTTAAACACAGCCTATGTATAGAGACTCTTAAAATTAATATCTGGGTCCATTGTTCAAAAATATCTTTCAATATGTCCAATGTTAAAATATTTTGCTTCATTCTGTATTTGTAAGACAAATTTAAGTGTTCTTCTCCTTTAATTATAATCTTTAATTCCTTCTAGTTCCCTCTAGTGTCCAATTTTTAAAGTCTTTGTATTTTTTTTTTAAGAATTAAAAATAAAAGCATTTTCCCATAGGAATGATTCTTATAATTAATTCCAAAATCTTATTACAAATTTATCTGGACCTTCGTCCATTTATAACTTTCTAAAATCAATGTTTTAATCACCCTTTTGCTGTTTATTAAAAAAAAAGTTTTTTAAGTCCTTAAACTTGTATTTAAAACTTCTTTCGCTAAGGACTGAAGGAAACTCACCCAGTGCTCTAAAACTTGTCAATCCAAAGGTTCCTAATAGCTGAAAAGCAGTTAACAAGCAATTTCCAACAGTGATTAGAAAAGGGAGTATGCAAACTCAGTGTCCTTTCAAAGGCACTGACTGTGGTTTGAGTGAAGATGGCTTTCCTTTGTCTCCCAGGGCTCTAAACCCATTGGAAACCACTATCTTGTGGTCTCCTCATGAAGAGCAACTGTCAGGAGCACTTGTAGGCTATCTTAAGTCCTCTCCTTGTCTGGAGAAGAATTATGAAGAACCGGTCTACTCACCAGCTCTTCATTCCGCTGTGGTCGTCAGCTCCACTTTTCACAGAGCCGTCTTCAGTCCGCCATTTCTTCCCTGGAAGTAATCTTTCTTCAGTTTTGTGAAGTTAGTGAAACTATGGAAAATTCTTTGCAATTTTCAAACAAGTCATAATTGCAAGTTACATACTTCCAGGGACAAAAGCATCAAAAACATATTTGCCTATTTTCATATACTAACCTTGCAAAGATAAGCTGCACAATCTCGGGAAAGATGCAGCTATTGTAAAGTTTCAGACATTTGTACTCTATGTTTGCACTCTAAATTATTTCCCAAGTGTTGCACAGGCCTAAGAAACATGACCTTGTGTTGAACAGGTGAAGCACTTGCTCCCCAGACATAGAAGCTGTCAGCTCATAGGCTTCTGTATGATCAGGTCTCAGTTTTAGTACAGTGCTCTTCATCCTGTCCAGATGCTGATTCAGATAACAAAGGAAAACCAAGCTCAAAGCCATCAGAATGCTTACAGTTTGCTTAAATTTTCTGTTGCAAGTGATAGAACACTATTTCTCTCTCTCTCTCTCTCTCTCTCTCTCTAGCATCTTTGCATGTAACAGGATGCACAGAAAGGTGAATGTGTTCTCTGAAAATAAAATATGTCACCATTTTTATTCTCTCTTCACTGAACCAACCATTTCTCCATCTGATAACAATGTCAAGCTGAAATATGGCCCTGAGATGATAATGTTAGCAATGCAGTCAGGCTACATACATAGAGCCACACGCGCATGCACACATTAAAATGAGATATAATCCATGATCAGAATGTCCTTTTGCAAGCAGGTGTCACCCCAATGTGTTAGGACTACAACTCCCAGAATTCTCAGCCAGCATGAGCTAGGAAAGACTGCCACAGAATATGCCATTATATACAAGAGCAAACTTTTGAAAATGTGTTATTGAAATGGCAATCATAGGCCATGAAAGTTTATCAGTTTTAACAGTAACCTCCCCCCCCCGCCGCATTTCCCATTGGCTACTGGGTTAACACATCTGGGCTGCAAAAATCCAGATGGCCACTATATGGCTTCACAATCACCTAATGGTTGTCAAGATTTCTGCTGGTAGATTAAGTTGTGGGAGAGAGTACATAGCTTTGAACTGGTTCTTTATCAATGCAATGGAAAGATTGATTAGTATGATTCTGTATGTCTAAGGTTTAATGAATTATTTAAAGACTGAGTTGTGGTTATATAGCCATTGTGTACGTGTATGTATATAAATAAAATATTTTTAAAATTTTGTGGAAATTATAATTATGTATATAAACACACCCACCTATACACATCTGTGTGTGTCTATTTTAGTGATTTTAAAATACCAGGCAGAATTGGATTCATACTTTCTGGTAACCCTTTAAAAAAAAATCTGTGTCTTGCTGAATAAGCTACAATTGGTTGGGTGCAAACATCACTCTAAACCAATATCAAGCAAATCATATCCTGGCATGGTTAAATCTGTGAATCTAGCCACTGAACAATTGTCTGTGCTGGAGAAGAAATGCTTTCAGGTATCTGCAGGAAACATTCCTAGAAGGATAGATAGTGTATTTGAAAAGAGACTTGACCAGCAGAAACTTTTTTTGCTAACATATCCTCAACACCCACCTGAATTACATTCTAATGTAGGCTTATGTTGTACTGTCATTATGAATTCATTATTAGGTAGAAATGATAGGCAAAGTGACCTTCATATTTGCCTATCCAATAATCCACTGAGAATGAAAATATTTCGTAGTCCATCCATACGCTCGCCACAATACTATGGTTGCTGATTTTTCTCTACTAGAGCACTCCATCTTGCTATTTCAATTACAAGTTTTGCTACACAAGGTATGCAGGCTAAAAATTAATTCATATTTTAGCTTATTAGGCCAAAAAATTATGGTCCAAACTTAGTCGTAAAATGACTTTAGGCAAACCATGATTTCTCCATCACAAACACGTTGATAATGTAAGTTAATTGCTTTGAGGAAAAGTGCTATATATATATATATAAAGTGTTACAGCTGAAATCATTTTGCTTCCAGAATTAGCATCAAAGAATTTGCTGGTGTAGGCTTATATTATTATATAGAATGTGTAGGCTTTTGTTGTTATTTATATCAACTAACAAACAGACCAGATTAAGCAATTTTAATACAAGCACCCTAACTATGGATGAACAAAAAATACAGAGAAAGTAAGAGACAGAGAAAAATCTCTGCCAAAGAAGATTGAAACTTCAGGAAAATGAGAAAAAAGAGGTGGGTTAGAGGAAGACGTGCTGATTTTTTGGCCTTAAGTCTAGTTTTTATCTTTTATCCTTAATTTTTGAAACATCTTAAAATATTAATAGCTGCCTTGAAAATTCAGTTGAATGAAAAAGCAGGATAGAAAATAAGTGAAAGAGATAGATAGATAGATAGATAGATAGATAGATAGATAGATAGATAGATAGATAGATAGATAGATAGATAGGATCTCTTGAACTCAGTGTAACTGTTTATAAACTCTGCTTAGAAAGTTGATTCCAAAATTAAGTGAGCGCTTCCAAATAGCTTCATCTGATATTGGAACTGTACACTGTATAATTTTTTATTAACTGGTGAGAACAGGGATAGGTAAACTTGTGGTCTCATGAGCAGATTTGAATGTTATATGTACTTTCAGAAAATATAACGAAGCAGACCTGTGCATTCACAAACTTATTTCCATGGACGGCATGGCCATTTGTAAAACACCCCTTTACAAGATACTGCTCCTACTTAGTCCCAGGATGGGTTCATCTATCCCAAGTTTACTTTTCTCTTTTTTCTGGGCTCATTTTTAAACATCATCAATGGAGGATGTGTAAGACTCTAATAAAAACGATGATGCTAAAAATTGCAATCTGCTTCCTAATGTTTCCTCTGCTTAATGATATTTTTGAAATGTAAAGATGGGTATCACATAAAATAGAAGACTACCTTCTGGGAATTTTAATCATGAGTTAATTGTTTAACTTGGGGGTGTTTTATATCGCCATTCACATGAATCTTCGCTTACCTTAATCTCTACTCTGATGTCTGCTTCCAACATTAACTTTTTGTGGTTTATATTAAAAAAAAAAACTGTGTCAGTATTTTAAAAGTATAATTATTAGCTAGTATTGTTTCATCCAATGGCAAAGCCAAATAAACAAATTTTGATTTCTGAGCTGAATTTTTATAATTCATACTGTGGATATAAATAAGGGTTAACACCAATCCAGATTTCTACTGGTCTACTGGATATTCTTTAATAAGTGTTACTGGTCAGGAAAAAAAAAATTTTTTCTTCAGATTTAGGAAGGAGGAGGGATCCTTCTAAAATTAAGCCTATATATGTATAGACCCACTTTGTCCTTATAAAAGAAAGGACATGAGGATTTAATACTGACAAAGAAAAATGTTCCAACTATAGTGATCAACTTTAAAGTTTAAAATTTGAATCTTACATACTAGTTCTTGACATATTTTCCTAAAACTTTTCCTTCAGTCCTCGTACCTGGAATGAAATTATCCTAGTTTTAGAGGATGGGCACTTTAAAAAGATGAATGTTGTATGTTTCATGCAATCTACTCTCTGACATTTCAAGCACAGGACATAGCACAAGCTGAGAATTTCATGCAGCTGTATATACTTCAGTCAATTCAAAGAATGCATCTGTTGGTTGCTTTACACTAAGGATGTGTAAAATGTTTTCAGGCCTAAATGTTCCAAACCCGAAGTAATCCCATTCTGGCCATTAAAATGGTCCATTCTGAGATCAGACCAAACCAAGACAAGAAGTTTTGGGTCAGGGCTTTGTGACTGTAAAATGTTTTGCACACCTATATATTGCATCAGAAGAAAGCACTTGTGAATAAATAATAGACTGCTGACCTTTTCCAAGCCCTGGTTTAAAAGTGACTCTGAGATTGGGGAAGCCTCTGGAACAATATGGGAGTTGGTAAATATTTTCATAAGTCTTGTCCAAACAATATTTGTATGATCACTAAAATGCGACTGACCACAATTATATAATTTTTCATGACACCTGGACATATAAAGACCCTATTACATATAGGGTCTCTATCCATACATTACCAATAGGACCTCCTCTGAGAGCTGTCTATAACTATTGGGGGGGGGCAACCACACAACAATGATCTTCTTTTTGTGTATTAAGTCACCATGCATATGCTTTTTGAACCTTGATGCAACAAGACTGCAGAATATATTCTTTAATTATTAAGGGAAAAGTACTTTCCCGTACTTTTTATGATTGCCTCTATGCTTTCTTCCCAAGCACAGAATCTATTGTAACACCACAGAATTTACTAAATTTACTAAACCAGAGAGACAAAGATACGATAATGTTTACACGCTGTACCTTTATCTGTCACTCAGAATGGAGCATGGAACAAACACATCAAACATATCTGAACTGAAGGAGCTGCAATTTTCAATTCAAATTCTATTACTGACAAATTTGTGTGACAGGATCAAGTAGGATCAAACTAAATAGCACAATAAAATAAGCTTAAGTTCAAATATTCATATGTAGACATATAAATTTGGATTGACCCACTTAATACATTGGGCTGGTCATGACTAATTTAAACATGACTAACCTTTAGTTTATGCAAAAGTTCTGCTGTTATTATTTTTTGGTTTGGACTATAGCAACTCTAAGTTCATCATTGACATCACTACATTTTGAGCATTCTATTCTGCAAGCATCTTGGAGATCACTATTCAGGTATGTATAGAAAAATTATAGGATATCACTATTTATACTATTCATGGAACATGTTATCCATAATAATTCTTATAATCAATAACTCTTGATCCACTACCTAACAGATCCTCAAGATGTTGGAATTATTTTTTAAAAAGTAACTCCTGCAATATAATGTATAATCTTTTACAATTAATGATAAGTAATTGGTTTAACATTAAATGTTTCACTCTTTTCCCAGATCTAGGGGCTCAGTTGTATTCCTCAACTGATATTTTTGTTATATTTCACAAGCTAACTTTGTGATCTATAATTATGTTTTTGCATTCATTATTTTTAAACATGTAGGGTTTTGTTTTTTTTAAACTTGTTAAATAGTGAATGACCTGTTTTGAACTACACCAGAATTTTTAAAAGGAAAAGCTATTCACACATGAAGGAGTCTGGTAAACGCTGTGATTTTCTGCTTGACTTGAAATTATTGTACTATCTAGATATAAGAAGATAATCAACCTATACTAAAATGTAAAAGGGTATCAATTAAAATGCAGACTAATAATTGTTTCTAGTATCAGAAAAGAATATTTGAAGAGATCCAGTTAGGAACATCAGTTACTCTTATTCCCACTGCAAGATCTTGATCTTTATAAAGCTCCTAATTGTATTTTTTTTCCCATAGTTGTGGTTTGGCTACATATTCCAGAGATCTTGACTGAAATACTGACGTTCTTTAAAGTTAATTCATTTTTATTCTTTACCCAGTTCCTTATTAGATGGAAATGTTTTTTATTATCTAAAGAGCTACAAAAAATAATATGATTTTATTTAAGAACATTTGTTTCTGACATTTAAATAAGGTGTCAGATTTTTATTTTAATATATACAGAGATTTCTTGCTTAAAAAGAATACCATATGTTTCCTTATTCAGGATACTCTACCCCCACTTCACCCTAACCCCCCCCCCATATTCATATGTGGTTTTTTTTAAAAAAAAAACTTTATAAAATAGTAAATTCTGGAGCATTTACCCATGTATGTCAATTTTTTGCCTGTATACAATGCACATTCTCATTAATGTTTTCCAGTCATTCTAGACTTAGGAAAAGAGTGTCCAAAAGTACCATATTTAGCTTCTATCTGAAATTCTCCCGAGCTGTCAATTTAGGTGTTAAAGAGACCATTTGTAAAGCTTGGCTGGGAACTGCCATTATTGACTGGAATGTGTGTTTACCATTACATTCAATGATGAAAGTGGAACATGTAGCATATGAATAAATGTCAGCAGATGTTTCTTTTAAATGGCCTGAATTCAACCTCCTGTTGTTTGTCTTGAATACAAATATTATAAAAGGGAAAAAGGCAGAAAATTTTATGACATAAGTGCAAGGATAGTTATTTAAAAAAAAAACCAAAAATAATTATCAGAGTCAGTAGAGAGTGAGGAAAGTTTAATTAATAGGAATAATTAGGTGTTGCTACTGCTTAATTTGAAAATGAGAGAAAAGGATAGAATAGCAGTTTGCTATAGCCTGGAAACCTACATTCTTCACTCCACAAGATCTGAGAAAGGTCGGCAGGATTTGTTACCAAAATTGAAGCTTCTGATAAAGTTGTAGTTTTGCACAGTTTCTACTTTTTGCTCAAAAAAAGCCCAAACAAACAAAAATAATCCCAAGAAACAGGTGGTGATGGAAGAAGGGCCACCATCACCCCCTCCCTCTGCTTGGAATGCTCTCAGTCACTTGGATGGAACGATTCCCTTCAGAAATTCTCACACTTCATGGGGCCTTTCAAAGATGTTCAGCAACTCAAGCACCAAATGTTTGCTATGCGTGAGAAAGTCAACACAAAGAAATACAAGGAAAAAATATAGAGGGCTCTTCTTTAGCAGTATTATGATTATGGTTTTAAAATATGGTGGCTTTCTCTTTTGTCAGTCTTGCTATTACTTTGCCCCAGTGTCCATCAAGAAATGTCACTTCATTTGGGGGGGGTCTGATTCAGTGAGATTTGCTCATCAAGTTCAACTAAGTTTTAAACAGAAATCATTGGCATCAATAGGCTGAAGATTCCTTTATGACTTTTAATTGTAATCTTAAGCAAATGCATGAGACCTACATCCAGGGAATCTTTGTCTTCCAGTAAATGTATTAAGAATTTGGGTCCTTATTTTTTAATTTCTTTTTAAATGTTAAATTTATGAAGAGACTACCTCCCCTTTTGCTGTGGGAACAATGAAAACCAAGGATGTCTACAAAGGAGATTTGCCTTAGTGAGCATCTCTGAAGATTTTTTTGCTGGAGGAAATGAAGAACTGTTCCATCCTATGGCTCCTGGAACAGTGCCCCAGAAATCACAGGATTTCAACTTCAATCATATTTCAGTTCAGGGTTGAGCAACTTAAACCCCAAGATTGCATATGGCCTCAGAATTCCTCTTTTGTACCCTTTGGTGTTCTCTCTGATTGATAAAAATCAATGTCACAGTTTCCTGCTATGCTGAGATTAAAAAGATGCATATAAACTTCATTTCTTGCTTTAAAAAAAGTGATTGTTTGCCTTCTTCTCATTTTGGTTGTTAGCCAATTGAAATGTGTGCATAGGCTTGTACTAGTGGGTGGCTGTCTAAAGCAAGCATATATGTTGGTGTATAAAGGATCTGCCTCCACTGGAAGTGAGGGAGTAGAGTGCTTTTGTGCTCAGGTCCCCTCTCCTCCCCATTTTTCTCTAGAAAGTGTTTGGCATCCTTTTTCACACTTTTTCTTTGGCAGAATGGATATATGCTGGTCATGTTGTAGATTGGAGATACTTTCTTCTAAGTGGTTGACTGTGGATCAAAATTGATTTTGATGAATTCATTTTTGGAGTCAACATAAAGCTCAACGTTAACTTGGGGAATCTCCTGGATCAATTCTTTTTGTCACAGCTAAATAAATGAATGAATTACAGTTATTCAGGGTCAGTTTTAGGTCATCACAATCTCCATTAAAGTTGGCTGTCTGTCTGATGGCAATGGGGAGGTCATAGCTACACCTTTGCAATATGTAATACCTTAGATCAAGTAACCTTGATCTGACCACTTCCCTGCCTTGTCCCAAGAGCAAGGTAGTACTTCACTGCACCTGAGTGAAAGAGACAGCCCAGTCTTGCTTTGGTGCAACATGAACAACCCTTAGGTTTTCTTTAGTATGTGGAAACTAATATTCTGAACCAAAGAGAGCAATAGTGGAAGAGAGCTACTGCTTTTAGTCCTGATAATGAGCTTCATTATGCATCTGATTGATCAAATTTGGCCTCATCCAGCATTCACATGTTCTTATATTCCCCACTATTTTACCACCATAGATGTGAGAGAGAAATTAGATTTGTCTCCTTTCCTTTCCTACTAACAGCAACTTGTAAATTTGTCTATATTGGAACAACTTGTAATTCATTGAAAATATGGTTTGACCAAACAAGATGTTTTTGGCCTTGGTTTGCTTGGGTATACCATATTTAAAACCTGTGAGAGTTCTTAGTTCAATTTAAAAAAAATGGTTTGTTGAAAACAGAAGTGGATGTTTCCAATCGTCCCCTCCCCTCCCCTCCCCTCCCCTCACATCTTCACATAACAATCTTCATGTATTTGTTATATTTATTTTGCCCCAAACTTGCTGTTTTGATAAGAATGTTTAATAAAGTTTTCAATGTAAATATCAAAACCTGTGAGAACTTGTTCTTAAACCCACAGAGAAGCAATATATAGATCTAAGCAAGAATTTAGCTACAGAGATAAAATATTGAACGAACTTTCTATCATCATCATGGTAGCTATTTCCTCACATCAGTGTTATAAATATATGTTATTCCAGCAAGTTTATGTATGAAATATCATACTTCATTTCTGACTGTGGGTCAGTTTATACAATAAAGCTGCCACGTTAAAAATTAGGAATAAATGGGGCTATACAGAGTTTCAGATATGGTAAAGTTCCACAGATGAATAGTCAGCCTGTGTTTTGGAAGCACATGATACAACTTTAGTTCTTGCCAATTCCACTCCATATAACCCACATCCCCAAAGGATCAGTCTGAATATACTAAGTCTTGTATATAGCAAGTTAGCATAAAGTAAAATTCAGTGTATTAGAATAATTGCAGACTGCCCTTCAGAAATACTGTATGGCTGTGCCCCTGATGACATAAAGTGAAAAGTACAGTGCAGAGCCACTGGAAAAATATTGATTCGAAATACAAATACCTTAGATACCATGGCCAGGAGCTAAAGAATTATAATACCCAATGGTGGTTGGTGTTTGTGTGCACTGATATATGACCCATAAGTCTCCAAGGAATGAAGACATTCTATGAAGTCAGTATATTACCAGTATATAGTCAACAATTTGCCTTGTTGACTATAAATCATTAGAAAACTATATGGAGAGGGATTTTGTTTTTCTCTCATGGACCATATGAAGAAATTTTCTTATTCTCTGTGTAGAGGAGAATTTCTGATTTCTATATTATTGCCGAATCCATTGTCAGCATTCAGATTTTCCAACAAAGATACATGATTTCTCTCTTAAGAAATTTGGACTAAATATAGCTGTATTTGCTTTCTTTTTTTCCCCTTCCCCTTCCCCTTCCCCTCCTCTTCTCTTCTCTGCAGATTTCTTTACAATCCTTCAGTTAAGTTTACTTGTGTCAAACAAGCCATTTGACACTTTGCAAGATCCTATTGCACTCTTGGGGTCCATTCTTCTTTTAATGTGCATGCATAACTGCCCTTGATGCTAGGGAGAGTTATGGATGCATACTGAAGAGAGAATAGATCTCTTAATCCTGCTTGGCAGGATTCCCCCACTAAGCTTTGGCCCAGCAGGCATGTGTAGTGTTTGGTGACCTTTTGCACTAGGCCAATCAATCCATTGTGAGCTAAAGTAAAACTTCCTTTTCTTGTCATGCAGCAAGGCAGAGTCCCATCTGGAATTCTTTGAAGTGTAGCATCAGAAGTCTACAATGTATAAAAACTATTTGATCAGTAATAATATTGAGTTTAAGGGGGGACAAACAACTTCCCCTCCTACCCATTTCCATTTGGAGGATTGCTTAAGTTATTTATAAACATCCCAAGGGATGACATTATTTGAAGAGTTTGACTAACATCTAGTTGCAATCTTTCCACAATTTCCAGCGTTACTGACCACTGTAAGTAGGATAAAACCTCTTACCTGCTTTATGTCAATAATAGGTTGTCCTATGGCATCTTCATGGGTCAAAACCAATTTTTTTAAAAAAAATACAACCTGACAGTAAAAGCAATTCCATTCAATGAATTTCAATCCTTTGAGACTTCAGAGGGGATGGGTTTGGGTGTTTAACCACTATTCATGATAATGAGGATTACTTAGTTCTGCCATCTGGCACTAATATGGGACTAGACTCTGAGTGATTTACAAGACAAGAGTCAGCCCCAAACACTTTTTGTATTGGAGTGTTTACGGCCAGATTACGAGTTACTTGTCTTATAATTGCTATAAAACATCCATTATGTTTGTCCATTTCTAAAAGCATTATTCTGTTACAGTATTACACTTTGTCCATTTTTTAAATAATTCTTTTACAATATCACAGTAATAGCAACATACATACAGAGAATATATATGAATGATAAGCTTAGACACAGAGTCATTGGGAGTTGGGTGGCCTATATATTGTGTGTATGTGTGCATGTGCATATATAAATACATACATACATACATACATACATACATACATACTTCCTGGAAAATACAGAGGCCCAGGATTATTCATAGAAAATTACAAGGAGAAGCACTACAAGAAAAAAACAGGGACAAAATCTACACACAGAGATCACATACAGCTGCCTAATAACAGTAACAACTATTCACTTCTGATCTTACAGAACTAAGTCAGATGATTAAATATAAAATTATTGCAATATACTCCTGAAGCAGTACATGCCATTTAATTGGCATGCCATTTTGGTCCACTATTTCTGCTGAAATATTGGAAGAAGCTAGCAAAATACTCATTTTACATCAACAAGGAAGACTTGGCCACCCACGTATTCTAATTCTTTAATTTTTTTAATGTTTGTTTGTAAACCAATTCATCTGCCAAAGAATAGTAGTAATTCTACGTATTTATTGTATCCATGCACAGTATATATTGTATGTATATGGTATGGGGGAGGGAAGAATGGGAACCTTTTAGTTAGATAGGATTGTATGATATATATTATTATTTAATAATGCAATAATAGGTAGGCAGGAAAGCCAACAGGGAAGACTTTTGAGAAAAGCTACCTTATCTTAATAATAATTATCATATCTCATACCTTATTTTATGACCTGTGAAACATCATTGCATTACTTATACAGTTGGACATGCTGAGATATATACTGTAACTGGTTCGATACTGTCTTGGCCAATTTCTTCTGGTGTAAATCTGCTACAATGTAATGAAGAGAAAATATAAACAGAGGAATTCTAGCTAAATCTATTCAGAAGTGACACTCTGATTTAAATGGGGCATATTCCCAGTAAAAGATGGAGAAGTACAGTTAAATTGTTTTTTCTTTCTTTACTGTAGGGTTTTGCACACTCATAAAAGAAATGAAGTAAGTTATTGTTCTCCGCAAGTCATCCTCACAAAGAAGAAAAGTTGAGTATTTATCTCTGTCCTTCATTGATTCAGTATACTGATCTCCCCATGGTATGCTCTGATTTATGGGTCCTCTTTGCAATGTAGATACAACATACACTCAGAGAAATTATTTAAGGCTTACAATTAAACCTCCTATTCTTGGTTTTGGGGGTACTCATTTGCTGAAAATATTCCAGCTGGAGTTAGATTCTCCACATCCAAATATCTCTATGAAATTATAGGTTTACATATTGATTTTCTTTTGGCTTGCCAGATCACTATTTCAGAATTATGAAACATGGAATGAAAGTGACCCAAATGTCTTTCAGTTCTGCTTTTCAGCATGAAATGTAGTAAGCTTAGGCAGGTAAAAAAAAAAAAAAACACCCTCCTCTTAACATATCTTTCTGTAATATTCACGGCCACTTGTTCAATTGTCAATGTTGTTTATTTCATTTCCCATGATGTAATGACAGCACAGTGTTATGAAGATAATCAAATTTAGTTCTTGGCTAGGTAGGCCGTGGGTAGCACTTGGTCTAATGGTAACGTGGCCCATCCTAGCCAAGGAAAGATCACAAAATTAACGTTTTGCAGCCCTTTCACAACGATTTCTGATAAATCACTGAAAGAGGACTTCTATTAAACCTGGTGAGCATTTTTGCAAATAGCCTATGCTCTTTTTGGTTGTGCCATTTTGCAGAAAACATGTATCTGTCAAGAAAGAAAGGGAGGAGCCATTACAAAAGGCATTTTTATGCCTCTTAAACTAAGAGACAATTTAAGATCTGCATAGGTACTTTGAATGCTGTATGTCCCGCTATTCCAGTTAAGCATTTTGGATAATGTGCCAGAAATGCATAGAATTTAATTCCCAGCAAATGTAAAATAAATTTGGGGGAAATGGCTTTCATTTCCCAGTCTTAGTAGCCTAGAGAATGTACTTGGTATATCTTTTTTCCCACACATTCAATCCCCCTTTTTCCTGTACCAGCTCTTGTTTGAAAATGCAGGAAATACATTTTTCACATAGTAACACATTTTGAATTAAGAGTGAAAGCTGCCAACCATTTCTCTTCCCATTAAGGAAAAGCAGTTTTGGAAGCAGCTTCAGTGAGCAAATGGTTCTTGTGACAAGAAGGGGAAGGAGTGGCACCCCACTTGACATTGTCTGCTACATTAAAGAGACTTCGTAGTTTGATCCCCCCCCCCAATATATTAGCGCATCATGAGAAGGATTTTACTAAATCTCCAACATGCATTAAACATGGGTACCAATAGACTGAAACAAACTGTTCACAATGCCATACTTGTTTTCCATACAAACCTCCGCACTGCCATTGCAGCCACCCACGTACTGCCTGTTTGACAATTCACTTATGCAGCAAGCATTTTGATGAATCCAAATTAAGGTTTGTTTTTTTTTCCCCTGACATACAGTGCAGCCATATAGTCTTGGATATGAAATATACAACCTTGAGATGAGTGACACTCTTTGGTTCGATGGCTGCAGGATCCTTCTAACATTTTCCACCCAAAATGAACCATCTGATCTGCTGTTCTTCTTTAAAACAAAAATTAAGAGCGAGCTTTCAGCAAATCCAGCTAGCGTATGAAAAATAAATAATAAAGTTGACAAATCTTTAGTAAACAAATTAGCTTGTAGGCACATTGTGGGCAATCTCTACAGAATCTTGTTGACTACCTATGAAGGTATATAATTTAATGCTTCTAGTTAATTCAAGGGTAAAATACAAATCAATGACAGTGCAGTATAAATAATAAATAATACTCCTCTTGAACTGCTGGGTTTATAATTATGTGTAAATGTGAAACTGAAATAAAAAATACGAACAATGAACAGAGATAAAGAACTTGCTGAGATTTAATACAGTTTTAGGGAACTGGAGGAGGGGGGAAGGTAAGGTTATGAAAACCAAAACTAAACTGGGCCAGTGAAATCCAATGGAAGTTGTTAAAACTCATTTTGTTCAGATGTGTTTTCCCTCAGTGGGTGTTGATTTTTGAGAAAGCCATTTTGTGTCTGATTAGACTTAGTTCCTCATTATGTCAAATGAGAAATAATAGTTTACCTCAAAGAAATCACAAAGACAACATTTATCTTTTTTTTTTAACCCAATAGCACCAAAAGTCTGATCCCCAGATTAAGGGATCTTTGGGGCAGACCCACTGAAAAGAATGTAGCTAATGAAGTCCAGCTGATTTTAAAAGGCACCCTCAAAGAACAGCTAAGTCTGCTTCTAATACTATTTAAATAATTAATAGAATAAATAATGTGGGGTCTTTCCACTGCTGCAAAGGGATGGAGTCTTTATGGGGCAGATTTTGAAGGGCACAATTCTGCAGGGTGAGACAAAGACGAAACTGTATCATGTCAGTGGACCTCCACTCATGTAATACTGGATTCTACCCACACGTCTTTGAAAAAAAGACAACTGAATAAATTCTAGCTGAGTTTATTAATGCTGTAGACTAAATAGCTTATAAAATAAATATGTATGCATCAAACTTTAGTCATTCTAAAGGAGTGATATAATTTTTCACCACACAAAGGACAATATACAAATCCGTCGTTTTAAAGACAGCACTTAGTCTTAAAAAGGGAAAATGTTTATTTTTCTTCCTTCTTCATGTAAATGTATTGAAGATTTGATTACTCACAGTGGCTTAAATGGAACTCATTGCCCATTTACCATATTCAGAATAATAGCACAGTTTTGCGTTCTTGGAAACATTGGTCATCCTTATGACATATATATACATGCATATATATCATATTTCCATTAATTTGGGGAAAATAATCACTTGGGATGAAGCTGAAGAAGTATTTTAAGAGTGCAGATTAAGGGGAAACAAAGGTTATTTTCAGCTTCAAGTGATGTTTGAATTAGTTTGTTTTCATTGTTCACAGGGACGGTACTTAAGTCTGCCTTTGGGACTACATGGCTGATGCCACCCTTCACTTAGAACATTTGCCTTGCCCAACATATTTAAAAAACAGAGCCTACGGCAGAGATTTTCTAGCTTTCATCACATAGGAGCCCATAGTGTGAGCTATTGATGCTCAAATTGCTGAGATTTCCTAAGGAGACTGCTTGTTTTTCTGCCCTGTTGTCACTGAAGTGCTTAAAGCTCTGTTTGTTTGTTTTGGTTCTGAATGGCTTTTAATGGATTAAACTTTAGAGCTTTCTCCAATGCTTCAACTGTTGATTAAAGTGTTCTGGCAGGGAGGAAGACTGCCACTTAGAATCCTAACAAAACAGAATCCATGCCTACACAGTGTCAGATAAACTGGACTGACTACAACTACTGTGCCTGTTTCCATATTGCATTCCTAACGGGATCTCCTTTGGACTACATTTACAATATTCTATTTGATTTCCCCTTGACTTTAAGAGCTAAGGCAAATGGGCATCTGTTTCTATACATTTAAAGGACTATGATATATTCCACTCCAATCTAATACATTGCATTTCTGCATGGCTAGGCAGCACCCAGCTGACCTTGGCTGCTCTCAGAACAGCTAAGCAGCATTGGACCTGGTTGCTACCCGGGTGGGAGACCAACAGGAAACTCCAGGCTGTGGATTACTTTGGGGAGTAAAACAACCATCCTAAAAAAGTATAATGGTTAATCTGCTATTTATTATTGCCAAGAAAACTACATGGATACACCCATGGAATCATGGAATCAAAAGTGATTCAAGAGAGATTTTACTAATTCAAGTCTACTCTGAAGTGTAGACCACTGAATTCCATGAAAGTATTCCAGTTAAATAAGACTTTGTTCCTCCAGGCTGTCAAGGTTTTCTTGGATGGTAGGTTGTCTCCAGTCCTGATAGGTAATGTGGGGCATTAAAGACCTACATACCAATCTATTTCCCCATTTTTTTTTTAGATTTTTTATCCTGCCTTTACTGTTTTTTATAAATATCTCAAGGCAGCGAACATACTTAATACTCCTTCCTCCTCCTATTCTCCTCACAACAACAACCCTGTGAGGTGGGCTGGGCTGAATGAGAGTGACTGGCCCAAAGTCACTCAGCTGGCTTTCATGCCTAAGGCGGGACTAGAACTCACAATCTCCTGCTTTCTAGCCTGGAGCCTTAACCACTAGTCCAAACTGGCTCTTTTGCTTGGTGTGTGGATACAAGTAGCATAAGCTTCGTCCAATCGCACAGGGCTTATTTTTTATTCTGAAGCCACCCTGAAACCAGATTGAAATAGAATAAGATACTCTTTTTATCAAAGGGGCCAGGCAGGTCTTTAAGAAAGTGCTTCACTTTCACAAAAACTCAAGCAGGCTTTCCACCCTCTGAAGCAATGCAGCCCCTTTGCTTCATGAAGCAAGGCAGGTCCCTCATTTCTAACAGCAAAGCAAACTGGCAGTTCCCATAGCCAGAAAAGCACTGCGCATGCTCAGAAGCCTCTTCTAGATATTGCAACTGCCAGTCAAGGTTGCAGTGCAATGCAAAAGGCCTTATGGGGACAAACTATTGACTCTCCAGCTTTGTCAAAACAAATAGTGTCACTTCTTCACCTTGGCACCGGAGCACTGCAATGCCTCCATGTCAGAAATCAAAACTCCTAGCCCCATCAAGACAAACTCTGCAGGCCTGAAGACTGAGACATCATCATATGCTCAACCACCTGGCCCAGAAATAGCTAATTAGAGATATTATTTGGTTCTAAAGTATTATTTGGTGTATAACATATATAGACAGCTTCTTTAATAGAGGTTTCATAATGGACACATGAGGGGGACGTGGTGGCACAGCAGCTTAATGACGCTGAAAGTTGCTGGCCAGAAATGGCTGATGCTTCAGCGGTTCGAGTCCAGCCTTCGCATTAAACAGGGTGAGCTCCTGTTTCCTCCCCAGTTCCTGTCAACCCAACAGATCGAAAACTCACGTGAGTAGATAAATGGGTACTCTCACTCCGGTGGGAGGAAAAATTCTGGCGGCGCCTTGGAAAAAAGGAGTCGGGAGCAGTTCCCGGTAAAACGCGAAACCGCGCTCGCCCGAAAAAAGGGCACGAAGCAACAGAAACCCCACCTCCTGCGCTCGCCAGCTGGGCTCTGCTCTAGGAAGGAGGCTCTGGCAAACCACTTCCGAAACACTTGCCTTGAAAACTGCAAGGACTCGTCCAAGCAGTCACTGCAGAGTCGGTAATGACTGAGCGCAGATAAAAAAAATGGACACATAAAGCTGGGAGACAGAAATTCTGCTTGAGATAGGGTTACCAAATGTCCAGCAAAAGGAGGACATGTCCTCTGTCCAGCAGGCAGTTTTAAAATCAAATATGGTCTGGCTTTTTGAGTATCTAACAAGCTATCTCTTCCAGGGCAGCTTTTGTCCACAGTTGAGTGCTTCCTTAATAAGTGCTAACTGCAAATTAATAAGGTCTGCTCTGTGACCTTAATTACTTGATTAGTCCCCTCTGCTGGCTTGTGTTGCCTGAAATTGACAAGACCTTAATCAGTTACACACTGAAGGTTTTTCCCTCCTAACTGGCTCTACCACATTCCTGCAATTGAAAAACCAGTCTTTCTGATGCTGGAAAAAGTAATTTTATATACATGTAGGCCTGAATACTTTTTTTTTTTTTTGCAGTTTTGTTGCAGATGCCAAGAAAATTAAACAGTGTTTTATCCTTTTCCTCCCATTTGTCCTCCTTTCCACTTGCCCATGACTTCCTTTGCCTGCTCAGGTAGCTGGTAACCCTAACCTGAGATACATTTAGTACTATTGTATCTATAAAAAATGCTAGGTCTGATTTAATCAGCCAAGAAAAGCAAGAATCAAACATAGGTTCATGGTTAGTCTTATGCTGCTAAAAATTTTGTTTATATTCTCAAAATGGAGAACTTGAAACAGTTCATTATAATATGATTGTCAGATATCAAAAGTCAGTGGTGTGCAAAACATTTTGAATTTGAAACATTTCAAATGTGAAATGCCCCATTTCCAGGTTGAAGGATTTTGAGTTTGAAACAGTTTTTCTGACCTTCTTGATGAATGTTCCAGGGCTGTCAGAAATGTCCTGGGTCATTTCAAGCCAGGAATACTTCCAGCAGGGCCAAAGCAACATGGGAAGGCATCCATTAAGGTAAAAATTCTATTTTGCACACAGAATTAAGCATTCCAAGCTTGAAATGTTTCCAACTTGAAACATTTTGTATATACTTTTTTATTAAGAATTTCGATTACAGTAGTAAAAACTAATATAAACTAAACTTAGAGAAAGAGAAGAGAAGAGAAAAAATGAATTAAAAAATGCAGGAAAAAAGAAAGAAGAAAAAGAAAAGAAATAATATAATAAAGAGAAAAGAAATATATAAAGAAGTGACTTCCAGCTTTCCTTACAAAAAGTATAAACAAATTTAGTAACTCTTCACCCCCGCTAAGGTTACAAACAGATATTTCTTAATTCCATATCCCACCTCTTATCTATAAGCAAATCCATAAAACATCAACTTTTTAATCCCGGTGTCAGCAAACAGTTCATAAAGGGTTGCCAGAACTTTGCAAAAGAAAAAAAAAAAAAAGCCTTATTTTAACCTTGATCAAATAAACCAACTTTATATTCCTTCCTCAAATTGAAATGAAATGTTTTGCGCACTCTTACCAAATGTACATAATTAAGAATTGCAATTTTCATGAAATCCAGATGAGAGTGAATGTGACCTTATTTGCAAATATGGAACAAAATGTCACACTGGCCACTTTGGTCTTCCTCAGCTTCTTCTGCACTCTGATGCCATACACTGTAACTACTTAGAATAGCTCTACCAGAAACTCTGCAAGTAAAAGGCAGAAATTAAATATACTATCTGACCACAATCAAAGCCATAATTTATCTAATCCCAATATTTCCTCTACCAGTAATCTAAGCCCTGCAGCTTGATTGTTCTGAGTTTCCTGGAAAATCAGGGACTCCACAAAGAGGAATTGCTAAAGAGAAATTGTGCCAAATACCTAGTATCCTGAACATGTCAGATACTGCATGTACCTCTGTATTTATGGGATGTGGGCAACAATATTTTGCCTTTCAAGATAGTTTCTAGATTCATGATCCCACCTGGAATAGAACTGTGTGAGCATGCTTGGCGATGTTTATAGCCTACTAGCAAAAATGGGCCAGAACAGTGTCCTTTACTATTGGCATAAATATTGTAGGTTATTAAGTCTATAGCCTGATCTATTTATCTTACTTATTATGTGAAAGCTTTGGCTAACCAAATCCATGACAGGCTGTACAGGTTAATGTTCATAGCATATGTAAGATTGCAACTAGGAGTATATGGAAAAGAGCATGAATTAACAAATGAAATGAAATGAATGCTATGAAATGTATATGTGAAACTAAGAAAAAGAACAGAGTATATCTGAATGAAGGTGGTTTATGAAAGTGAAGGTGTTGGTTTATTGATGAATAAAAAAATAAAATATATGACAAAAAGCATGAATTGATACAATCAAGGTTATTATGGGTTTCTATGAAAGTCATAATCCATAGGTTAGTGACAGCTGCATATTATCCTCCAGTGAATGGTGATAATGGAAAAACAAAGATAAGGTTTAGAGAAGATTATGCCACATTTTTGAATGAACATGATCTAAGGAAAGATGTTATGAATGGATTGAGACAGAGAAAGCAAAAAGTGTGAGTGGGTCATTCAGAGACCCAAGAATGAATGAGAACATTTGTTGAGTATCTGATTCAACAGTCTGTTTGTTCTGAAAACATGGTTTAAGTGTACATCTATTGCCATGTAAATATGATAAAATGATTAATATAAAAGCATGATTTATTTCATTATATATAATGAAAGACTGACTGATAGATTATATGAATTTATATGGCCACCCACTTGCCATGTGACTAAGGGCAGCTAATAAAATTAAATTAAATAAAAACAAATAATATAAATAAAGATAAGAAAAGTGAATGCAGAAACTGCAAGGAACATTAGTTTGTTTGGTGTGCCTGGGAAAATGTTTGGCAGAATTCTGATGAAAGGGTGCGAGAGGGGACAAGGAGCAAAACCTAAGAAATGCAGTGGGGCATTGTGCTGGGCAGCAATGTGCGCTAACCATATTTTTGCTTTTCAGCAGGTCACTGCCTAATGTACAAATTAGTGTATTCTTTGTTGATTTTGGAAAAAGCATATGATAAACTGGATTGTTTGAATAATGGAACATTTTGTGCAACACTGATTGTTGGTTGTTGAATGTAATAGAAATAATGTATGATGGAAGGAAAGCATGCATGAGAATAAATTGAATGCTTAGTGAGCAAATTTGAGTAGGGAATAAAATAAAGGTGTGGGATGTCCCCTTGATGGCTTAATATACTTGTGGATAAATTTATAAGGAATGCTTGTGGTGATGCAAGAAGTATGCTGATTGAGGATTTGAATGTGTGAATATTTTGTTAGGGATAGAAAGCTGGGTTGCTGGCAGAGAACCTGAATTATTTGAAGCAAATATTAGATATATTGCAATAGAAGGAGTATGTATCTAAAAATTAATATATCAGAAAATACAAGGTAGTTATATTTGACAGGAAAAGTGAAGCAAACAGTTGCAAGTGATACATAAATGTTGAAAAAATAGAGCAAAAAGATGAATGTGTGAAGATGGGGAAATGTTGGAGAAATTTTAAAATGCAGAAATGATGGTAGGAAAGTACTGTATAGGATGTAGTATTTTCAAAGGAATTAATGATTGAAAGAGGCAAAATCTATTTTCATTACATGGAAATAAATAAACTAGATAAATGCAGTGGGAATGGATTACTTAAGAAATGTTATAAAATAGGAAAATTTAGGCCCAAGAAAGAATGAATGAATGAATGAATGAATGAATGAATGAATGAATGAATGAATGAATACTGAATGAATATGGACTGAATGAGTAAGAGTAAATGAGTATAACAGTGGAGTCCTTGGGGTTCTCTGAGCTTGGTTGTTTTCTTGCAAATGTTTCATTACCTGGCTAGATAACATCTTCAGTGCTAGAATGGAGTGTGGTTTGCTCTTTGTTTATATACAATGGCATGCCCTGCCAGTGTTGGTGGGGGTGTTCCCCCCATCCCAGTAGTTCCTTGATTAGGGTATTGTTATATACCAAAACCCTAATGAAAGAACTACTGGGGGGGACACACACACTCCAACATTGATAGGGCATGCCACTGTATATAAACAGAGAGCAAACCACACTCCATTCTAGCACTGAAGATGATACCTAGCTGGGTATCAGTTCAACCCTGAGCTACATATATTCTCTTCTACTAGTACAGGTATTCTCCAGTTTAAGAATGAGTTCCATTCCCAAGATCTGTCCTTAAGTCGAATTTGTATGTAAGCCAGAACAGTATTAATGTATAATACTGTATAAGTAGTATTGTGTAATTAACTCAAACCATTGTATATTTAACTCTAATCATTGTGTATTTAACTTGAATTTTGCTACAATGGGCTCTGTCCTTAACTATAGGTCATCTGTAAACTGGATGTTCTTAATCCAGAGACTACCTGTACTACAAAATAAATACGTTGGAGTGGGTGAAAACTTCAAAAGAAGACACAGAGCTAGCCTCCAATTTTTTGACATCTGGGTCAGATAAGTCACCCCCATGTCTACTTACTTGGCCCTAAACTTCAAAATCTCTCCATTCTACTTCTTCTAGTTCCATCCCTTTTAATATATTACTGAACTACCTGTGTCAATGAGGGAGAACTAACATTTCTTGAAATCAGTGTGGATGGAAGAAGGAAAACATCTGTACTGGACCTGACTATTGGAGTCACACTGAAACATTGCTGTTGCTGCTCCCCTCAAGAAATTGTGGAGGTTATGGGGAAAAAGTTGTATTGCTGGTATCTTCTAGGATAGTTTGGGAAGGTAGTTTGGGAAGGCACAATGTGGTGACAGGAAGCTGCAGGAGAGACAGTGACCAAGCTGGAAACAGCAAGTTTGGACTCATAGTTGCAGTGTCTGTAAAAGAATTGATGAGAGCAGCATGGACAGGATCAGAGGGATGAGAGGACTAGATGTGAGGAATAGTTGGAAAAGCAGTAGAATAAGAGCAGTAACCAGCACAGAGATGCTGCTATAGCAACCAACACAACAGAGAGCTGGAAGTAGGAAACGGGAAATGGTAACAGGAATAATGTGAAACTGATAGAAAGTAGAAGCCTTGCAAAAGAAGAATGGACGTTTTGATCATACATTTCTGTGATACTAGTGAGTGGCAAAAAAGGTTCTCCCCAGAATGAAAGGGGGAGCTCATACATCTCAATACTGCATGACACATGTTGAAGGATGCACTTATAGTAGGGTGGAGTGCTATGGAGAAGTTTGTAGAACACTGTGATGATGTGAGAGTGGATTCTCATACTGACAATGGGAACAATATCCAGGTGCAGGCTGATCCGCCTTCTCAGAAAAGACAAGCTTCAACCCTGAAATAATAGGATAAAGAAAAGGAAAAAAAAATAGTTTTGAATTGCATATATTTAAGGTTCACATTTAAAAGCCAAAGTACTTGTTAGAATTCTTGTACTTAAAGTTTTTCTAATAAAACTGATTAATCAAAAGTCAAAAAAGGCTTGTTCCTTAAATGTTTATTTCCAATCATTATTAGTATCACTAATTCTGATAAGTTTTTACTCCTTTTACCGTGAAGATAAACTTGTTTAAAGATACAGGCATTTTTAGATCCAGACCATGGCAAATCTGATTAAATTAAGAGCTGCTTTTAACAGCTCTGTCACAAGGGCTTGTGAAATTCCCAGACTGTTCCAGGGTAAACACAAAGTTCAGGCATATATACCTGATTTTCAACTTCACTTGAGAGGTGTGGGCTGGAATAATTTGTGGCTGACAGTTTAAAGAGGGCCTATCTAATGAATTGCAAGATGAACTAGCTCAATAAGGCATGCCAGGCACCTTAGAGGAGCTAATTGAATGCTGCATTGCTATAAATAGACTAGAAGAACTGAGACAGATGTCTGAGAAGAAGGAGATTACACTCTTTCTACACCTTCTTTTTTTCTTTTTCTGACTGCTTATCTGCATCTTCAGAAGTCAGCTCCATGGAACTGGCTGCAAACAGAGATATGCTTGCTCTCTGTTTGTATTGTGGACATTCTGGACATTTTGGTCATGCCTGCTAGCTATATTTTACTGCCTAAATCCTTAGTGAAATATTGTTCTTGTACAATAAAAGGCTATTTTATAAATTGCCTCTAGCCTGAATTCTTGCGAAACAAGTTAGGCCTCCCATTCAGGTGCCTAGAAAAGAGCTGTCAGGCAGTTATGGGGAGTGCAAGTATATGTCTCACAGCAACAACATTTTATCCTGCTTGTTATTCTTTGCTCCCAAACAAGCTCAGAGATTCATCTGTGGATAGAGTCCTTTGGCTATGAAAGCTACCAACCAGAATGAGAAATACTCCTCCTGGCTGGTTAAAGGTTCCAGGAAAGGGACCTGTGGTTGGATTTCTGCATTAGTAAATGCATCTTTGAGGAAGGACATGGTTCCACCAGCATTTAAAGTGGTAGGGGTTCACCCACTCCTCAAGAAGTCATTGCTACATCCAACTGAGATGGACCATTTACATCCTATTTCAACCTCCCCTTTTGAGGAAAGTGTGTTAAAGTTGCCTTGGAGCTCAAGAGGCTCCTGGAGGAAACAGATTATCTGGATGTCTTTCAGCCTAGGTTCAGGCCAAGATATAGTATTGAGACAGGTTGGTTGCATTGGTTGATGATCTGTGATAGACTCAGGATTGGGGAAATATATTAGTCCTGGTCCTCCTTGAACTATCAGCAACTTTCAATGCCAATGATGCTGGTATCCCGCTGGCTGGCTCTGGGAGTTGCGAGTGGGAGGCTGGTTCTTCTTCCCCAAGGTCAGTTCCGGTGCTGATCAGAGAAAAACAATCTAATACTTTGTGCAGTACTTTGGGGTTCTATTCTCTCCCCACTTGAAATTAATTTCTATATGGAACTCCTGGAGGAAGTATTGTCAGTTTTGCCCCTAGCTGACCAAGTGATTCTGTTAAAGTACTTCCAGTGTCTAGAGTCTGTGGGGGGTCTGAATGGGAAATAAAATTGGTTTGAGGGAAGTTACACTCCCCCCCGCTCAGAACTGGTACACAATTTGGGGTTTCTCCTGGAGTCACAGCTACTGCTTGAAGAGCCAGTGGCAACAGTGGCCAGGAAGGCCTTTGCACAACTTCAGGTAGGGCACTGATTGCATCCGTTCCTGGACTGAGAGGCACTGATCATGGTCACTTATGCCTTAAATATCTCCCAGTTGGATTACTGCATTCTACATGGAGCTACCCTTGAAAACCATCTGGAAGCTGCAATTGGTCCACAATTCAGCAATGCAGGTAGTTATATACAGTTTGTATCATGGTATGTCCATGTAACACCACTACTTAACGAGTTGCAATGACTTCCAATAGGCCTCTGGGTACAGTTTAAGGTGCTGATTATCACCTACAAAGCCTACATGGCACAGGACCAGGTTATTTGTGGGACCATTTTTTCCCATTTGTATCATGGCATCCCATATGCTCTTCCAGGCTGCATATGCTCCAGATCTCTTTTTTGTACCAATGTCATCTGGTTGGATGTAGGAAACATGCCTTTCTCCTGGAGATCCTGCCCTTTGGAATGTTCTCTTTCCCAAGATTCAGTTGGTCCCAATCCTGCTAGCATTTTGTCCCCACTAAGGATTTCACACTAGTAATGTGTCAGATAGAAATGTCTATTTGTGCTGTCCTTGCTGTAGCCTGTGTACAGGGAAGTCCCTCAAGTATTGCTGAAGAGGGTTTATAGTCCTGCTTAGACTTACCAGTCACTGTTTCTTACACCATCACCACACTCTTCTCTTCTCGGGAGCATGCATAGTTACTTCCATTTGAGATGGAGATATGGATGCAACAGTAGCTTCCAAGTCATCTTCACCCTGACTAACTGAATAATCAAGCAGATAATCTCCTCATGACTAACATCCTTGCTGGATATATGCACATCAGTGTCTGTCTATCCCAGCAAAACTCCTTACTGCTTAGAGAGAAAAACTTCCTTTGCTTGCTTTCTTTTTTTTGTCCAGAGGAACGTTTTCTTCCTTCATTCATCACTGTTGTTCTGTGCCAGATATACATCCTGGCTGGGTAGCAGGGCCTGAGTGATGGAAAATATCCATATCTTAAGGATGTAACTGGCTCCTACTAGTATCTCCTCCTTGGTCTCTGAACAGTTGACTGCTTGTTCTCAAGTGGGTTCAGGGAAGCAGCAGGAAATAGGAAGCTCCCCAAGAAGCTGGTATTAATCAGCCCAGGCTCCTGGGGATGGTAAAGAGGTAAATAAGAGGCTCCCTCTCCTTTCTCTCCCCATAGCTCCTGCTGCTTTCTATTATTCAAGCTTGCATCTTCTCCTGCCTCCCTGTTATGTCTCTTCTGCCCTCCTTCCTCCAGCACAGCACTCCACTATCTCTGTGCATCTACAGCAGAGAAAATATATCTACACTAGCAGCAGGCTCAATTTTACACACTCTGTGTCCTAAAGGCACCTGCTCAGTCTGGCACCTGAGGCAGCCATCTTAGTTTGATTTCTGGAAAGGCCAGTTCTAGTGAGTGCTGAAAAGTGTAAAGAAAAAAACAAGTAAAAGTATAAAGATAGTGCATTACCGGCTTCTTGCAAATCCACATGGATTTCAATTTTTCTAAGAAAGGGGACATCAGCCTAAGCTTCAGAATCTTATAGATTGATTTCTTTATTAAATCAGGACCTTAAATTATTGACTGCTGTATTAGCCAAGAGGCTCAGCCACACTGTCACTTCCTTTGTTCATCCAGATCAGGCTGAGTTTATACCCAGGAAATCCATGGTGAAGAACTGTGCTAAATATTTTGTATCATGGTACAATCATACATAATAATACATACCCTCACTACCTTCACTTTAGACAGTTACAAAGTGTTGGATACAACACAACATCAGTATATTTCACTGCTACTTGACAAGTTAGGAGTGGGAAGTGAATTCCTTCATGTGTTAAATCAGCTTTATTCCACCAATTGTCCCCAGGTAAGGGTTAACCAAACAGAGTCAAAAGCCATCCCTGTCTGTCAAAGAACAAAGCAAGGGTGCCTACTGTCTCCTCTTTTGTTCACACTTGCTACTGAACATTTAGCATCTAAGCTGAGACTAGATAATAATTTGAAGGGATATCTAGGCATATAATATCTGCCTAAACCTTATGCAGATGATCTGGTAGTTGTATATGATAACCCCAAGGATTATGAACCAGTATTATTTGTCATTTAGAATTATTTCAAAAGGTGGCAGGCTTAAAGGTAAATATGCATAAATTGAGGTCTTGTGCAATGTCTGAAAATACAACTGGGTGTGAGCAGGTAATAGGACTGAAGATATGCCCTAGCTTTGAAATATTTAGATATTCTGGTTCTCAAGAAACTTAATTAAAATGTGATTTGTAATTTTAGCCCAATATGGAAAGTTATTAAAAGAGATTTTTCTTTGTGGAAAAAAATGCTTATTCTCCTAGGGAGAATTGCCGCTGTTAAAATGAAAATTATGCCAAGAATTTTGTACTTGTTCTACTGTAAATTATAACTTAGTAGAGAAGAAAATTTTATGTGCTTGGCAAAAAATTATTAATATCTATAGTTCCCTTGAGAAGAAACCTAGAATACCAATCAAATTGCGACAGCAAGGTCAGAAGCATGGTGGGTGGGGAATTCCTTGTGTAGAATCTTACTTCCATGCCTTTCAATTAAAATACTTTATGAAATACATTATTGTATGGCAAAGCACAATGTGTAGTGGAGAAAATAGATGTAACAAACAAAATGGAGGCTGTACTGCTGGCCTCCCTGTCTTTTGGATGTGACCAGGGTCAAACTGAGCTCCTCTCTTTGCCTAGTTCTATCAGACCCATACTGACCCTCCCTGACCTGGACAAGTCCCTTGCAATCCCATCTAAACCAAAGACTAGAAGCCTCACTCACCTGCTCACAACACAGCCCAAGGGCAGTCCTAATCAGGGAATTGGAACAAGGTAAGAAGGTGAGAAACTCAACATTCCAACCTTACTAGGGGACAATCCAACATTCTGTCTCCTTCACAGTCGGCTTCCCCAGCACAGCTGCTGCTCCTGAGAGGGTAGTTTTGCCTAACAATAGAAATAACCCCAGGTACATGGATCTGCTTGGCTTCCTCAAAAGTTGCCAGAAAGTCAGTTCCCTAGGATTGCTTACCCTATAGCCCTCAACTTCTACTGTATATAACATTGCATGTTTTTTTAATATGGTTTTTTTTACGTGTTTTATATGCTTTCATATTTTTTAATATGGTATTTTGGTTTTTTTGGTTGTGTTTTAATTATTGTAAGCCACCCAAAGTCATGCATTTGAGATAGGTGGCTATATAAATTGAATGAATGAATGAATGAATGAATGAATGAATGAATGAATGAATACATAAATAAGTAAATTTGCTTTCTCATTGTTCCTCTTTCTTGTAAAATTGGACCCAACAATAATTGAACAAATGGTTGGCTATTTCTCCTCAGTGTTGTGCTCTGTTCTTCTGAATTTTCTATGACCAATGGGCTACACTGGAACTGCTGGAGAAACTCAACAGCACTTATTTTCTATATTAAGGAATTCCAACAGCTGAAATACAAAACAATAAGAATCTCTTTTTTAAAATGTACTCTGACCATGTGATCCAAATATTAACCTAAATTAATGCCAGAAATATCCCCATTGATTCCTATTGATAAACATCCAGATTTTCCCAGTCTTGTCACAAGCAAGATTGTCTAGATTTAAAGATGGAGGGTATTACTGCCTGAAAGACTTTTATTATAAGGACAAATGATCAAATTACCACACATCTAAACCTCTCTTCAAATGACTCTCTAATCATCCATACTATTAACAACACAACTACCGCTATACTAATGACCAATTCTGAGTCACTTTTTGCTACTGGGACTGAAGAAGTTGGTCTTTCCTTTAAAAAAAAAAGAAAAAAAAGTGGGAATTAACTAAGTATATGTGCAAGGTCTCCGGAAGAGGAGGTTGACAGGATGGTGTTTAAGATGAGGAGGAGCAGGAGGAGGAGGAGAAGGAGGAGGAGGATTGCATTTCCAATATTAGCAATGGCACTGATATTGTTAAGAGTATTAATCGTTCTTATTATGAATAAAACAGCAGTCTGGCCTTATCTAGCCACCGCCACCACTAGATATATTCTCCTGTCCATTAGTAATCAGAGTGACAGTCTCAGTCTGATCCTTTAGTAGGGTTATCGTAGTTCAATGTGTTGTGAAAACTCAGCTTATGGTTCAGTACCCAGTGCAAAGTAATATTTTTATAATTCTTGCAATTTTCAAGGATAATATATCAAAATAAATTGTGGTAATCTATTCACGTAGCTTCTTCTCATACAGCTTGATTAATAAACATGTTTATGTAATCATGGTTTTTCACTATTAAATTTGTTGAGGCAGATTTCATTCATAAAGCACTTGTTATGGTTGTTCAAAAATTACTTCTTTGGACCTTGTGTGAGCACAGCACCTCTCTGCTTTTCTTTAAAGCTACCTACCCTTTTTTCCCTTTGGTTTCCAAGAAGGTCTGAAAAAAAAATGTTTTTCTTTAAGAATGACAATACAGGTTAATCCCTTAAAGCACTAGCATCTTTTTTTCAGAAAAAAATCAGGCTACTTTAATAAATAGCAGAAAAATGCTGTGGGAATGAAACATTCTGAACTTCAGGATGAGATTTACAGTATGGTGTTAATTTATGAAAAGGGTTCATAAAAGATTCCAGTTATTCTCCTTCCCCTTACTCTCAGCACATATCCCACAGACATACATTAATCAATTCCTGGACAAAGTTTTCTGTAATATAATGAACTAGAAAAATCTTTATTGTGTTTCAGAATTCAGCCCATTTTAAAGATAGTGTAAACTGATGCCAATCATTAGTCACTTACAGCACTCAAGCTCATTCAAATAATGACAAAACAATTAATAAACAATAATCCCTTATAGTAAACTTCAATGGAGAAGATAATACAGTATATCCCAATTTCATCTCCCTCAAACTTCTTCCATCAGCAATATCAAATATAGGTGAATGACAAATTCATTGTAAAGGTCAATAATGAAATAACTAGCTTTCTTTTTTCATAAAAACATAAAAACGTTAAGGGTATTAAAAAGTGTAAAATACATCAAATATGTTGTGCTATAACTAGTAAATTAACACACGGTGGTTATTCATAATACGGTTACTGCCACTTTGTGAGTGGAGGAGAAAATAAACATCTCAGGATGTGTATTAACTCCTTCCTCTAGTCTTTCTTTCTATTTTTGATCCTGACTTTTCCATCCTGCTGGTAAAGTAAAAGAAAACTGACGCAGCTACTAAACTAATTGTGAAAACAAAATGGATTTTTTGACTGAGAACTGGGGAGATTTTTCTGCCCAGAAAACTTGAGGAAAACCCATGCTAATGTGCAAACATTCAGGCAAAAATATATGCTGATGGGTCTAATTGCTGCTTTAACAGCATGTTAAGTGATGCAGAATTGGTATTTTTCCTGGTTATTTTTTTTCTCTTCATTACACCTTTTAAATCACATCCCTGTTCTATCATGATGACTTCAAAAGAAGCAAACTCTTAATTTGCTGCAAGCAAACAAACATGCTTCTGTAAGCATTCCTAAAAGCAGATCATAAAGTCCAAGCATCAGAGTCTAATTCTTCTTAATAACATAAAGCTGTAATATCTAATTTCTGCAGGACAGCATTACCATTGTTGGGTTTTTGTAAGTCAGGGTCACATGCGCCAGGGTTGGGGAACCAAGATCGCCAATAAATAAAGGAATAGTTGACCATGTAAGCTTCACCTTCCTTGGAACAATGGGCGCACGAGTACATATGCACACATTCCTTTTGCAAGCTCACAGGGTCCTTCAAACATGCACTGCACACACAAATTCATCAACTGAAATTTAGATTTAAAACTGCTTCCATCAAGATCATCAGAGACCACTTAAAATGCTTAGTGGGGGAGTCAAGGCAGAACTGGGCATTGGATAGAAGCAATGCTTCCCAACCAGGATCAGCTTTAGAATGTCACCACAGTTAAGCTATTTTCAAGCCTTGAAGTTGAGGATCAGGTTCTCTCCTATCACTTGCTCAGCAGAGGTGAATCTTTTTCTCCTCCCCTGCCCTGAGGAGAGAGAAAATGCCCATTAAGAGTCTTGCGGATCACATGGAGAAGGCTCCGGTCCCGTGCACATACTCCACTCATGATCTAGTATGCCTTTCCAACGTGCAGCTGAACTCCAACCATATTTCAACATACATATGCTAAGAATTTCTTCGTCAATAATGTGTCCTGGAAGATCTATCCATAAATTTGTACATACCACAGCTGCTTTGGGAGAGAAATAATTTATTATAGATAATAAGTATTCTATCTATATGACATTTGCAGGGAATCATAGCATATAAACTGTAATATAAACATACATAATTATGGTGATGATATTTTCTCGGAAAAAATAAAGGACAAACCTGAAAAAGGGGCAAATCTGAAAGAAGCTCATAAGAATTTAAAAAAAAATTGTTTATGCTTATAACTTTGCTTTATTAAGGAAAATTCAAGCGCAAAACTAAGAAAAACTTTACAAAAATGCATATTCTAATAAAAATCTAAAATCAAACAGTATATGTAAATTTATTTTAAAAGACAGTTCAATTTACATATTTTTCACAGGAATGTGAAAGGCTATGCATTCAGTGGTGCCATTTATACAGTAAAAGTTAAATGACCAAAATAAAGGACAAAAGTGAGTTTTTGAAAAATAAATAAATCTAAAGGACAGTTTTCTGAAATAAAGGACATATGGTCACTGTATATATAATGAAAGGAATTTGAATCAGAAATAATGTCCATATATATGTGTTTGTGTGTGTGTGTGCACGCACATGTCTGTGTGTCCGTGTCTGTGTGCCTGTGTATATAATAATATAGCATGTATAGTATTCCATGGATATTTTGGAAATCAGAATGCTAGATGAACAGCTTTAAAGCAACTTGGGATGGAAAGGGACTTTTTACTTGTCCTGTGATTTGATGACCCAGCTGGACAGAGAGGCTATTCCACAAATTAATTTGGAACCACTCCACAAATTAATTAATAGTCATTTTCTCTTGGGGTGGGTAAAAAAAGTAAAGATGGTGGCTGCTACTATACAAAGACCTACCTCTTTTTTACATGCATTGTGGATGCCCCTATTTTCTAGGCAAAGTGGCTGTACAGGTTATATCCAGGGCTTTTTTTCCACATATTTTATCTTGTTTATTAAAAACAAAGGTGTATTTTCAAAAAACATCATATCAATAAATGGACAGAATTGCTGAAGTTATGCAAATGCTGAGATAGGGTGAGATTGGCACCCAGAGTTTGGTTTAAGATGGGCATCCATATAAATGTTTTAATTAAACAAATATTAATAGAAAGTTAAAGCATAACAGGCAAAGTACATTGAGTTGTTTTTATGATATAAAGGTTATACAGTTTATACAGGCTATAGCCAAGGCTTCTGATATAGCACCAATCAAAGCCTTGAGTCACTACATATTTGGACATGCAAGATGATACAGCCCAACTTGATACAGGAAGAAATTATAATTTGGTTTAGATTTGAGGTCCATTATATTTTGTTGGAGAAAAATACAGGAGAAAGTATGAGAAACAAGAAATACACCTCATTCCTTCCTAATTAGCAAAAGAACACGTTCTTGACTGAACTCTGTCATATCTCAAAGTGTTTTGCTTATAAGTTTCTCATTAAAAGTATTCCTTGCTCAAACACAGTAACCACATAAAGAATTGATTTTACTACTGAACCTTTGCCCGTCATTCAGTTGCAAAATCAATGCATTTGGCTTAAGAAATTCAAGTTGACTCCTAAAGTACATGCACCTGTTTCTCATTTGGAGCCAAGTCTGAGCTCAGAAAAATAAATATATAAATAAATAAATAAATAAATAAATAATAATAATAATAATACCACCTGAAGGTGTATGGAAAAATACCATTTGAAATAGAATCGCTGCTCAACACTGGCTGAATATACAGCCAAGATATTGCAATTGAGTTTGGAATGAAAAAATGTGCCACCCTTACTATCAACAATATATATATAAATATGATAGATAAACAAACAAGGGAAAAATAGTGAAAACTAAAGGAATCAAGATGCCCTATGGAAATAACATCAAGAGTCTGGATGAAGAAGATCACTACAAATACCTGGGCATCTTTCAAGTTGACAACATCAAGCACATTAAAGTCAAGAAGAAGGTTAGTAGTGAATACATCGTGACAGTGAAGAAGATCTTAAAGTCCAAATACAGTGGAGGAAATACCATCAAGGCAAGTAATACCTGGGCAATTCCAGTCATTAGATACATAGCTGGAATAGTGGACAGGACTCAAGCTGAACCAGAAGCCCTGGATAGGAAGACCAGAAAAATGATGAAATAAATCATGCCCTTCATCCACCCAGCAACACTGACAGACTCTACTTACCAAGGAGCATTGGTGAGTGTGGAATGTTACAAGTACACCAGACAGTTGAAGAAGAAAAAAGGACATTGGAAGAATATCTGAAGGACAGTGAAGAAGATGCACTGAAGCTAGTACACCATGAAGGCTTACTGAATACAAAAGAGACCAAACTGGCCTACAAGAAAGACCAAATAAAGAATAGAAAAAAGACATGGCACGCAAAGTAATACATGGCTAGTACACCAAAAGAAAGAAAGAAAGAAAGAAAGAAAGAAAGAAAGAAAGAAAGAAAGAAAGAAAGAAAGAAAGAAAGAAAGAAAGAAAGAAAGACCTGGCAATGGCTAAGAGCAGGAAAGTTGAAGAAAGAGACAGAGGGGCTAATTCTAATGCTCCCTCTACAAAGAAGCTGAAGAAACAGTGGACCACCTAGTCATCTGCTGCAAGATGATTGCACAGACTGACTACAATCAATGGCATGACAAAGTAGCAACAATGGTGCATTGGAATATCTGCAAGAAATATAATTTGCCTGCAAGCAAGAACTGGTAGGACCACAAAACAGACGAAATAATAGAAAATGAAGAAGCTAAACTGCTCTGGGACTTTAGAATTCAAACAGACAAGCACCTGCCACACAACATCTCAGACTTAACAGTTGTTGATAAGAAAGACAAAAAAGTCTGGATAGTAGATATTGCAATACCTGGAGACAACGGAAGAGAAGAGAAAGAATTGGAGAAAATCACAAAATACAAAGACCTGCAAATAGAAATAGAATGACTGTGGCAAAAGAAAGTAGAGATAGTACTAATAGTAACAGGTGCCTTAGGTGCAATCCCAAAACATCTGTAGCACCACTTGAAGACCATCAGCATTGACAAAATCACCATCAGTCAATTGCAAAAGGCAGCTTTACTTGGAAAAGCTTATATCCTGCGACAATACCTTTCACACCATCAAACGACAACATCTGCCTATCCCAGGTCCTTGGGAAGGACTTGATAGGTGGATAAAAATGCCAGATCCAGTCTAAACAACTCACTGACTGTGCAACGAACAATAATAATTTCAGATGGGTTAATTTGGGCATAAGGAAACTGGTCTTTCTAGTATAGCTCTTCAGGAACAGAATTGGAGGTTCTTGGCTTAAGGTGATTGAGATCATGAACAATTTTGAGTCCAGAGAATTCTTCTGCTATTTGCACATAAATAGTAACACATCTGCCATATTTTGAAACCTCTTCTGAAAACTATCAATGTCATGTCACAAATTAACCCTTCACCCTAATATGTTATTATCATATCATATCATATCATATCATATCATATCATATCATTATTGTTATAAAATTAATCTCTCTCTCTCCCTCCCTCCCCCATCTCTCTTTTCTTGTCTAGAAGATTGCTGGGAGTAATGACAAATCACTGTTGCCAAGAGTCTGAATCAATTGTTTTTTCAAAGGCTTTCAACACTAGGATGAGGACCTAGTGCTCTAGATTTATATTTAATATAAAAGAAAGCATTCTCATATGAGTCCTAGCCTTTATTTTTCTTTTCCTATTTCTTTTCCAATTTTCCCGAGTTCTAAATCACCCATTATAAGATTTTGATCATCTCTTTTCTGGGAATAATGTTTATTCTTGGATTCACTATAATGTCTCTATTTTTATCTGTAGCAATGACACCCAAAGAACTATATCTATATAATCTAGATGGCTTTCAGCATCAGAAGGGAGGGAGGGAGGGATATCAATTCCATGAAGCCATGTGGAGAATGTCAAAAAAACCTCTTAACATATGCCACGATGTGTGTCTTTTAGCTAGCATCAAAACTTTCACAGGACAATCCTATCCATTCACTGGAACTTTCTGACAGTTCAAAATCTGTTCTAGTTGCAGACTAATTGGGAAAAAAAAGATATCTGAAAGAAAACTGCAGAGTTCTTATACATTGTATATTTACTCATATTTGTGAGGCCTAATAGAACCAAGCACAAATTGTCTGTCTGTGTGTCTGTCTGTCTATCTATCTATCTATCTATCTATCTATCTATCTATCTATCTATCTATCTATCTATCTATCTATCTATCTATCTATCTATCAGAGTGGGTGACTGCAAATTTCATTCATTCATTCATTCATTCATTCATTCATTCATTCATTCATTCATTCATTCATGTATGAGTTAAAGCCTGCTTTTCCTTCTCCATGGATTCAAGATGGTGTATATAGTACTCTAAACATTTATCCTCACAACAGTACTGTTAATTGTATCAGGGCATCTCTTTGGATTGGCTTACCCTGGAACAGTGACTCATGACCTCATCATCTCATGGTTAGACTACTGTGACATGTTCTGTGTGGGGTTGCCACTGACGACAACTCAAAAGCTTCTAAAATATAGCAGCTCATCTACTACCTGGAGGCAGCAGATTTAGTAGTATAACACATTACAATGCTACTGGTTTGGTTCCAGGTGCAATTCTAAGTGCTGCTTGTTACCTTTAAAGTCCTACATGAATTAACTTCATGTCAAACTAAGCAAGATCAAAGAAGCAAAAATTACCCAGACTTCAGTAAGGTATATTTAATGCTAGTATTAGGGTAAATGCACAATCTTGGAAACGGCAAGAACAATTTCCAACTGTCATTTATCAGGGAGTCCATTAAGGTAGAGTCTCAGGACATTTTGAATAGTTTCTTCCCAGGTTTCCTGCCCCTTGGACTGAGCTTCCATTTATGAGATAAGTTACCAATGGACCCTGTACCATCTCTTAGTTGTTTAATATCCTTTTCCTTCCCTTCTCAGCTTTCTCCAGTCTCTCGTCTGGTGTTTACAGCCCCATCCTATGCATTCTCTAAGGCAGTGTTCCTCAACCTTGGCCATTTTAAGATGTGTGGACTTCAGCTCCCAGAATTCCCCAGCCAGTTGAAGTCCATGCATCTTAAAATGGCCAGGGTTGAGGAACACTGTTCCAAGGGAAGAAATGCTGAGGGTGATGGGTTCTCAATGACATGTCTTCTCAACAGCTGTTCCTGCCATTTTGAACATCTTGTCCTGGGGTTGTTTTAACTGGCTGACTAGCCAATGTTTTTAAACTGTTGTATTGTTCTACATGGTATTGTAACTATCTTGAGTCTATAAATAATTTTGTGTATAAATAAATAGTGACTGAAAATTATCCAGTAATCTTCCCAACTGACTGGGAATTTAAACCTGGGTCTCCATAGTTTCAATTCATCATACCAACCATTACAATACATTGGGACATAAGAAAAATAAGTCTAAAAGGAAAGTGGTTTAACTTCTACCTCTTCAGCTGCACTGAAATAGGATGCAATATGTGTGACCGTTATCAAAATGTATAGGATGGAATATTTCCAATCTGTTGTATGTGAGGGATGTCAGACATGATCTCCCAAGTGAGGGGGGGGGGCGGTAGGGGGGTGCCAGGGGCATCCAAGTCTCTATATCCAAAAGTCTCTTATTTGCATTGTTGTTGAACTGGAGGGAGCTCTATTGCAATTGCTAAGAAGTCAAATAAGTTGTCATTATTTGAAATGAAGTGTTTCACAGCAAATTGTTCTACTTTAATTTTTATTTTTGGTCAATTCTGATTTGAAAAATATGTCAGTTGCTGTTTTTATATTCATATTTAATATGACACTTGTTATTTGCACTGGATATTATCATTTCATTGCATGACCTGCAAGTGATGTTTTATTTCATATAGCAAAATTTGTCCATTAAATATGATTGTCACTTTGAAAAAAAACCCCACAACTGGTGCCAGCTTGGATTCACAGGGTGTGATCCAGAATTCGAACAGGTGGCTTGAGTAGAGCCCAGGAATAATCGTTGCAGCTTTGGAAGCTGGCAGCACATGCAGGTGTCCAGTAGAAGCCACAACTGACCCAAGACTTACCTTGTATCATTTGCACAATGACATAAAGGTATATATGAGGTCATTTGCCTCCTTGCTCCCTCTTGTGGATGCCCATGGCAGCATTCTACAATATGGGTTTGCTGACAACTTTGGACTAAGAATGGGAAGTTATTTCTGATTACCGAAGGAGACTTAGGAGATACTGAGCAGATCTCTAATGGCATTATTAAAGCTAAACCAAGAATTTAAAATATGGATATTGTTCCTATTTGACAAAAGATTTCAAATCATATAATGTAGAGATGAAAATCTAAGAAATGCCATTTGTCACATTTAGGCTACTTCAAAATTGTATGCTATCAAGAAACCCATTTATTATAAATAATAGAAACCAAATTATTTTCTCATTGATCTTTGGGGGGGAAAAACTACATTTGCTGAAGTTTTAAAATACATTTTTGTTAAAAAAGGCAATGCTATTATTTCAAGACAACTAAAATAGAAAGTATTCAGTGAGTGCATTTTCAAATAAGAGCTGGCTTTCTTCATTCTAAGGACTCTTCCATGGACTTTAGCCAAGCAGGATAATGTATTGTTGTAAGGTTTCCAAAATGTCAAAGCATCAACTGATTCCCCGTGACCTATTGTCCCAGTGCTTATACCAGTGTATTTCTTAGAGTATATTTCATTTCACACAAATGAATACAAATGGCTATTCCTCCGTGGCTTCGGCCATTGATGACCATCACCTAAGGTTAAAGATAACATGTTGGATTCATAGTTGTCTTTTAATTCAGCGGTCTTGAACCTTTGACCCAAAGGGGTGTTTAGAGTTCACTAGGGTAACATTTAAATGTACTGAAAGCCCAGACCATGACCTTCAGTGTGTAAAAAATGAATTGACTCCTTGCTACCATATTGTTACGATCAATCAGTGGTGTTTAGGTACAAGATGGCATGAGAAAATCTAAGGCCTTTGAAGCAAGATCACTGTTTTCTCTTTCCCCCTTTCTTTGCATATAACATAACATATTCTTGCTTTCTAATTTGTTATAAGCCTTTAATGCTGATCCAATGCAATTTAATTTTTATAGCTACATGGATTACTCTGTGCATACGCAGGCATGAGCACCAATACTTTTCCGGATAAGCAATTATTTTCATTTCACTGACACCTTCAGCTATTAATTCTTTCTTTCTCATGAAATATAATTAAAAGGTTTCTCCCTGCCTTTTCTTTTTTCTTTTCTTTTCTTTTCTTTCTTCCTTTCTTCCTTTTTTCTTTTTTTGGTCTTCAGAAAAGTGGGAGAAAGTCCCTCTGTGAATTTCGTATCAAATAAAAAACGATGTGATATAAGGCCTGTAGTTTATAGAGCTGTATTTGAGTACATTTCAATGGAATGTTTGTTAAACAGGGGGGAAAAATCAGCCTGCCATTGTCAGCGGTCTAAGAGAATTAGGTGATGCAGGAACAAGAAGAATCTGAGTAGCTTGCATTTAATGAGCACTTACTGGTCCCAAATAAATTAGACAGATTTGTCCTGTTTTATGAGCAAGATCCTGTTTTTCTATCGCCTGCTCTTTGTGCTGGTAGTCAGGACGGATCTGGCTCTTTGGATACTAAATAAGCAGCTCATTCAATTGGTCCTTTTGCCTAAGGTCTGCTTGCACACCAGTGCCAGACTCACAGGCTCTTTGTGCGCTGCCCTCCCTGCATGTGTCTGCTCTCCCCTGGCTAGTCAGGGTTTTTTTGTCTCTGATGCTTAATAAGCTTTGAGCCTGGTAGTCAAATGTGGTGGGAACGAGGACAGGACGAGGGTCCTTAGTGAAGGTGTTTGTTGTTAAATAGAACAATTCAGCTGTCTCTTTAGAAACCGTGACAAAAGGAAATGCTCCCTGCTGAAAATTTTCTTAGCCTGTTGCACAAAAGATGAAGTTTGTTTAAGAAATTGCTGCTAAAGAAAGCGTCAACCCATTAAGGTAATTATATGGAACCTGTGCTGTATAACAGCTTAATTGATGTTAATGTTTGTCTAATTGGTGATTGGGAGAGTGCAAAGGACGAAAGGTCTTCATAGCACTTTCAGTCACGGCTTTGAAAGGGGTTCTTCTGGTTTTCACAGTTATAACAATGCCTGTGCGTCTTTCTCAGATTACGCCTTGTTTGCAGCCCCTTACAGCATTCTGCTCCACTACTTAAAGCATAAAATAAGGGTGAAGAGCCATTGTCTAATGCAGCCTTTTTCAAAGAGTGTTTCTGACAGGGATTGTTCGAGGAATCAGGCAGGAGAAGAGGGAGTGGAAGAGGTGAAAGCCACTATCACCCACTTGTGTCACATCCCCAATGAGCTGCAAGAGCGGCCTAATTGCTGCATCTGGGGTTTTTCTCCCTCCCCCTCCAAGCTTCCATTCTCCCCAGCAAGATCCTTACTCCAATGCCACATGCGCTAGTGAATCTCTCAAACAAAACAACACACACACAACCTTTACTGGCATTTTCTAAAAGGGGCATCAAAAGAACGGCTAGGGAAGACATAAACCCAAGAACAACCAATAATAACCCCTAAATAGTAATGGTCATAATAATCACAATGACCCAACAGCCCATCTTCTGGAGATGCTCACCAGAGGTTTCATAAAGGAACATCTGCAATCATGGGATGGCCAGAAGAGAAAAAGGGGTGGATAAACACATAAACACTGAGTACTGTATACTAAAGACCAAGTCTTTAGTGGAGGAGGGGAGACCATTCCCCTTAATATGATTTCTTTATTGCAAAAGCCTCATGGTAATACCTGAATGTGTGCCTAAGGAGGAGGGTTCAGCTATATTTATATTGTGCCCGTCCAGAAAAAAAAAGAGAAACAAACAAAGTGGAGCTCCCCCAAGTATCTCTTCCCATTGGGGCCATCCTCACAGGCATACTGAAACAAAATCGGACTCTGTTCCCTCCTTCTGAGATCTCCAGCGTCCAGAATTCTTGGATTTACATGCCTCTCTTGTGAAAGATTGATATTTTCATCTGTCGTCCTTGGTCTTTTCTATACACATGCACAGACAGTGTTTCAGGCTGTGGCTCTAATGAGGAAATGACGACTTTTATCAACCTTATTAAACATACACCCAGAAGATACCCATTTTAATAAGGGGCCAATTACTATGTGTATCTTCCCGAGAAGGAACATAGCTTTTACCTTGTTCTTTGGCTCTCCATATCTCTAATTAATTGAATCTTGAAAATGCTGGACTTTCAGCTTAAGAAAAGCACGAAGAAGGGAACTTAACAACACTGCCTACTCCTTTATGTCTAGAAAGGGCTGAAAAAAAAAAAGACACCTGTAATGCTAAAAGACCCAAGCTTTTGTCCGTCTCTAATATTACTTTTCTGCCTAATTGCCATCACGGCTACGTACATTAGGCCTTTTTTCAGCAGGGTTAAAACAGGGCCAGCGATGAATGGAAAACTGATTGTACTGCTGTCAAACTTGAATGTGAGGCTTATTCTAGAGATAGAAGTATGAGGAAAAGGACAGAGAATTGCACTTCATTAAAGCTCTACCAAGCTGATTGGAGTGGAGGAGGTAATTGAGATTTAAAGTGGCATTCCCATCACACTGTCCCTTTTTCAACTTAACAACTGTCATTCAAGCCACATAGGGCAACAATTGGCCAGATTTCCCAGCTCTTCGGAGTAATAAAACAGACACTCACCTTCTGGCTATTCGCTTTACTTACTTTGTTCTAATTTCCAATTCATGTGTCATTAGTGAACGAAGATTGACAAGAAATAGCTTTGACCTCACAGATTTGACCTTCAACCTCAGAGACCCAATTCTAGACTGAACTTAGGTTGGAGTATGCTAAGAACACCTTTCCGTTGCAGAAGGGTGAATGGCAGTTTTTTTTCCCCCACCATGATTTGTACCACCCCCTGCTTGCCACTACATTTAGACTATGAGACATGTCAACTGCCTGTCACAATTACAATAGACACAGCAAACCAGAATTTCCCTCAAATCCAAGGGGAACTTCCTGAACAAAGAGCAAATTTTTACTGCACAGATTTTTGAGACCTCCAATTTGTGCCAGCATAATGAATGCAGCCCACAGACAAATAGGTAGTTGTTAATTATCCCAGCAATTTCTTTTTTTAAAGTGCTAACAACACAGCATGCTAAGCCTTCATATCTTACACTGTTACCTGATGATCTCATCACATTTGAAAAGATGGTATCTCGGGGGAAGGCGTTATTATTGCAAGTGTTCATGACAATACATTGCATGGAAATAATCCCATATATTTATCGTGTTTTAAACATAAGCACTCGTGACATAGTAGAAATATAGACTTGACTATACCTTTCACAGTGGACTGAAGTCATCTTACTTATGCAGAAAGCCTTGAAGTGTAATGTGATCGTTATATTTACCTTGGGCAATTACCCTAAGACTTGTATATACCAATTTAGTGTCATATTACTCATCAGAGCAATTTGTGGATGAATAATAACCAAAGGGCAGGACCTATGACCTCAATAAGAACCCTCAATGAATTTTATGCTTTTTCATAGCTGCCTTTCAGAGTGCAGCGGAAATTTGATGCCAGCATCTTCATTGTGTCTGATGCATTGTTTCTGTTCCTTCATATTTTGTGAATAAATATTTGGAAGATTTTAGTATTCCACCACCAACAAACACAATAATTGCATGCATCATTTCATTTATTATTGGATCTTTAAGAACTTGATCTTGTCTTCTTCTTTTTAATTTCCTGTAAATCAGTTTGAAAACACACGCAGGTTACTTAGTGCATCAACATTAGCTTAATGAGATGTGTAATCATTTCACTCTTCCCCCACCTTATGATATTCATTCTTCCACATCAAAAGAAAACAATATTGGCAGTCTACTTCATTGACTTCCCTCTAATGGGATACACAGTCATTTAGTTTTCTTCTATAATATTCACATGTCTATTACAAAGAATATTTGCATAACTCATTGTGTTGCACTCTTGTTTTCTGAATTCCCCATTCATGTTGCTGAAGAAAGCGAATAAAATGTACTCTATTTTCTAACAGAAGGAGGTATAAACTTCTGTGAAGTCTCACAGTTGTCACCATGTCATTTATAAGTCCTGCTAAAATCCTCTACCTTTCCCAAATTTAAGTAGATTTCAAAGCGCTTGCTTCTGTTCAAAAGCTAGCAATTAGCATATCAATACAACAGAATCATTTCAGAACAGTGCACATATCCAGCATATGACATGGTAATAGTTTACTAATAATTATAAAAACCCATGAATTCTACTGAACACACAGTACTATTCTGTATTAAAACTGTATCACAATGGTGTGAAAAACAGGGCTTTGTGTTAATGAAAACGCATTATTTTACCATTACTCTGCACTGTTTGTATACTTATGTATTACGCAGTTGCAGTATTTCTTTACATCCACCAGAACTAACCCTGGTGTGTGAGTATTTTACACACACACAGAGAAACACAGAGACAGACACACACACACACACACAGATGTGTGTGTGTGTGTGTGAATATATGAATTTCCTTTTTCTCTGTGGTGTACGTTTTAATGTTTTCAAAGGTCAATGAAGGTCAGGACTTGTGGACTGTATCTCAACAGTGCATTTGTGGTCATCAAAAGAACTAGGCATCTAACCACTGGTCCTGCTGTTGAGGTTCCTTTTATCCTGCACCTGTGACAATTATTCTGTGTTAGTGAAGCTAACAGGAGTCAGGTTTTAGGTCAGGGATCAGAGCACTGCCAAGAGGAAGTTATTCTTCAGTCCACTAAATCTGTTATCGTTTTCATCTAATGTGACATCCATCTGTCAGTCAGGGAATTTAGGCAATTGTCCTATTCTGAGTGCTGCACTTTATGCCTCAAACCATTCACATTTTCCTACTTTTCCCATAATTACATTTTTCCACTTCTGAAAACCCACGTGCAAACCAAATTCAGATTCTTCCCACTCAGTTGTTCTAAGGACTCGGAGATTTTCCACCAAAAAATGGTTTTGCTTCTGAGATTGAATGATTTGCCTGAAAAGTTTGATGCTTGCTTAATTTAAAGATGATACTTGTTTTTATCATTCAGGATATGAAATAAGCTAAGGGAAGTATATCCAGGAATTAAAAAATAAAGGTTTTTGGTATAAAAACTACTACTAGTGTAAAGGTCTAATTAAAAATAAAATAAAACAAAACAAGGAAAAAAATCTGAAAATGTGCTCCCCTCACATTTATAAAGTTATGAAAAAGGTGCAGTCTTGCATAATTTGTAAAATCTAACTGCAGTTTGACGTTACAGATATGAGGAAAAAGTACACATCCTTCTCATGGGGTAGAGTGACCTCATTCATATTTCTTATTTCTCCTGTCTGTCAAATATCTGGAGGCATTTTTTTTCATATTTTACTCACAAAGACCAAGCTTGCAAAGCTTAATATGATTATGTGGTTATTAAAGATGACTTGGTGTCCAACTATAACTTCTATAATTTGCTCTGTATCACAGGCAGGTTCATACGCAGAACAAGCTTTCACAGGACTCACTGATGTGGAGAATCAATACAGTGATTAATTTGGAGAGCACATGTAATGATACTAAATGTATATGTGTGTATTTCTTGTTCCCAAACCTAAGCCTTTATCTATGCTTTTTCTCCATACAGTTGAGTGGGGTGGGCAGATGAAACAAGTCCAGAACTTAAACATGTTGCACTGCCAGGATATTCTTCTTACCACATGCAAAGCCTTAATATAGAACCAACAACTTCTGGTTCTATTCCCAGCAGAAATGACAGAGAAAGCCCTAATTACAGTCTATTTGCTAACAAGCTGAGCATTTGTTCACACACTCACCAGGAGCTGAACTTGACATGAGGGCTTGCTTATGTACAGTATGTATGTATGTATGTATATATGTATGTATGTAGATACTGCCCATTCCAGTATGTAGATACTGCCCAGCTTCTATTTAAATTACAAGTCTAGAAGATCTACAGTAAACTTGTTATTATCAATGTTTAATTTGTTTACTTTGTATGCCCCTTAGACCTAAATAGCTACTACTTTTGTAGGATGTTATATTTCATTGGATGCTCTTTAGTAATATCTGCAAGTCTGATGAGTAAGTGATCTCGTTCATTTTAAAATTGCAAGTAGTTCGTTCTTATCTTCTTTACAAAAGTATCCATCCATCCATCCATCCATCCATCCATCCATCCATCCATCGATCCATCCGAGAAGTCTTTTTGGAATAGCAATAGTAAATCTCAATATAGAATGTACATTCTTTACATTTGTATATATAGGAAGCTTAAATGTGGGTGGAACATTATTATTCTCTTCAAATTCACTTATCATGAAGATAATACTAAGCAACCAAAGGCAGGAATAGAGCTTACAGACTCACCTTCCAAAGACAAAAACTAAAACAAAGCCCCCGTTCAAAACAATGTTTAATTATAAGCTGCAGAAATAAATATATAACAGTATAATGTGTGTTACAATATAGTATTCATTATTTTTCCCACATCCCAACATCATCCAAAGATGGCCACACTGCTTGCCTTCTAAAGCTGGAAGCACTTTAGAAGACGCTGTCTGAAGACAAACCAATGCTCTGTTCAGGTTCTCTACAAGTTACTGAGGGAAAAGTTGGTTCTGACACTGACCTATGCACATCCATTACATTAATGCTGAATATGCTTTAAAGGCCTGAACAGGACTGCTGTGATTTGGGGAGTTAGAAGTACAGATAAATGTTATATCTCTCCCAGCCTAAGATTTGTTTCCCCTCTGAATCATTCTTGATTAGTGTGGATATTACTATCATATTGCTATGAATGTATTACTTCCTTGGCTGAATATGAAAGAAAATATAAATTACATATGAATTTTTTGTATACCATGCAATTAAATTTAAGGACCTGCATCATTACTTGCATTGCTCAAACCTATCCTACCTTCCCATCTTTGCATCTTTTGTGAAGCTTCGCCTTCTTATGTGTCTTCATCTCTCAGGAACTTGGATGCCTTCCAAATGTAAACTGAGACAGACATCCCTCAGAATTTTAAATATTTGAGCTAAAACGATAGGAAACTCTTGTGCCATTGTGTGGGAAATTATATGTTTGCCAACTATGTGAAACAAGACCCTCTTAATGACTCTGAAGATTTTAATGAAGTTGTGTGTGTTTAAGTATTTATCCCACCGTGTGATTTAAATAAAACAAAAGGACACTACTGTTGCTGGAGTTGGTTCACCCTCACCAACAGCCCTTGTGACACCAAAGATCACCTGTAACCTGAGTTAGTTCAGTAAAGTTTCCCAACAAGGAGAAAGACCAACATCAAGGAGCAAAGAGATGGTGTCAGTTTCAATGACAAAGTTCTGCATAGTTAGGAAAAGACAGCTTGGAACATTTTCAAAACAGAGACAGATAAATGACTCCTCTGAAAAGGAAGTGTGTAACTTTCTATGACCTGTACACAAAGCTTTCCCTTTGCTTTTCAAAATAGAAGCCCAATTCTCTGCCTCTCTCAACTAAAACAACCTCTTATATTTACTACTAAAGACATTATCAGAAGTAGATAAGTATTTCAAAACAGCATGTCATAGCAGTTACATTATTTTAATAATGATAAACTCAGTCCTGTTAATGCGATCCATGTATATTTTAAAATTTAAGCAAAGTTAAAACAAAGAGAAAGCACTTTTTCCAAAGCTCTAAACCTGGGGTGGACATATTCTGAAAGTCAGAAGATCCTAGCCTTCTGATATTTTGAGGGCCTAGAAAGCCACATGGTGACCTATTGACATCACCAGTGAAACAGTGACTACAATTTTGCCCTTTTCTTAGTGTTCTTGGGGGGAAATTAAGGGTTGAAATTGGAGCAGGAAATAAGTCTCAAAAGCATAGCCTACCCTTCTTAAAATGGGGACCATACTATGACAATAATATGTCTCCATTATTTTTACTCTCATATTTCTCTCTTGCATTTTCAATCTATTCCCTCTGTCTATTCATTTCTTTGCAAAGCTACAATATTATATCTGTAGCCGCATGTCCTATTTTCCAGGAGCAGGACTCTATCTGAAGGTACCCTCTTTTCTTTTCTGAAGGGCTGCCTATTTAAGCACAGCTTAAGATAAAAGTCTAAGAAGGAGGTCATGGCCCTTCAAGTTCCCTATCAGGAACAGATTCAGCAGGACTCCAGGTCACCTTATCATCATCTTTCCAACTATGATGAAAAGTAGTGCATTTCTATTTAAATTATAATAATCACTCCTAAATTTGCATATACACATAAAAATTAACATAAAAAGGATGGTTTCTGCCCTTTTTGATAATGCATTCTTCTTTTGGGATAAAATGTAAGAATTTACCCTAGCTCATATAGATTGGGGGGAAAAAATGAAAATCTGATGTGTGGAGAGTCAATTTAAAACCTCTGTATTTTGGTCTTACATTCAGCCAATAAGCTCTCACTTTTCTATTGTTTCAAGGCCTTCAAAAATCATGTTATTTTTCCCCCTCCAAGATATTATTTTTAAGTAGCAGTGAGACTATGAAAGCACTAAAACCATCTTTTTCTTCAGCAGTTTTGCAGACAACCATAAAATTATGCGAAAATTGCACATACCATTATCTGCAAGATATATTTTTCATTAACACTGAAACCGGCATACAAACTATAGCTGGTGAAATGTAGCATGATGTTCTTTGTCTTCAGAGAATGTGATAGGCAGTAAATATAGTTTTCTAATACCATTAGAAGCTGTTTTAAAAATCCCTGTTCAAAAGTGAGTGCAGCACTTCTAAAACATGCCAAGACTGACAGCCTTTGAGATAAAGTCCTCTGTTTATCTTCACTGCAGGAACAGATTGTGTGAGCATACACTGTACTGGTGTGTTTAAAAAACTACAGTACACCACAATGGCTCAGGTTTTAACTTTTATCAGTTATCTTATATGCCTACATGGGCACATACAGTACATACTCAACACATACTTAAAGGCCAGAGAAACGGTTAATTTAATTTATGTTCAGAGGCATTTACTGAGTCTATGGTTCAGTCACCTTTAAGGCTGGAGGCTGCATTGTACCTAGCTTCTTCATTATGTGTGTTGGCAACAATGATCATATTGATAAAAACATTGAATAGTATCCAATAGTACTCTTCTGTGAGTGTGACACTTCTACAAGTATCACAATACTTTCATTCTGCATTTTCATAACTCATTACAACTTCATTGTGCTAGATATTACGTGTACTAGCTATTCAATTTGATCTGCTGGTGCTGGTGCAGTCATGAATGGAATATGGAACTACTAGTGCCTTTTATACTTTTTCCACTAGTATTTCACTGGATACAATCCAAGAGCAGCTTATAACTAGGAAACACAATATGCTTTCACAGGTTGGAACATCTGAGGTAGAATGTGGAGCTACATAGTTATACTTGTTCACTGATGTCTTGTAGTGAACTATTCATTATGCATATTAATAAACCAAATTCTGATATGATAGGAGATTTAAGTGGTATTTATATACCATTTCTAAATGTTTAGGTCTGGGTGTAACTTTCAAACACATGGTAGCCTTTAAATTAAAACTGACAGACTACTTTTTTTTTTTTTAAGAAACTTATTTAAATGTTTATTTGTTTGCTTATAGGCTTTATAAGATTATCCAACTCATAATTTAGGACTTTGGTCGGCTCATGTCAAAAAAAACCTAAAAATCAAACCCCAACAAATATAAAACCAGTATAAGTAACTACAACCATATGCACACATAATTGAGATGGTAATTACAGTCTCTCCCTTTTCCAAGAGAGGAAGCTCAGTTATTATCCTAGCCCAATGCATAGGAGGCTAGTAGGGCAGGGTCATCTACACTTTTGGGAGGAGCTTGTTCCAAAAGGCAGGTATGAGAACAGAGACAGTATGGCTCTTAGGTCCCATTAGATGGCATTGTCCCAAAGAGAAGACAAGGAGCATAGCTACCCTGTGTGGCCTAGTAGGACAGAAATAACAAAAGATAGTTCCACAGATAACTCAGCTCTGTGCCATGTAGGTAATAATCAGCACCTTGAATTGAACCTGGAAGCTTATTGACAGGCGGTGTAACCCATGGAATAGTGGTATTACATGGGTGTTGTGAAGCACACCCATTATTACCCAAACCACTGCATTCTGGACCAGAGACCCATGTGGGATTATTTTGAGGCACAAGGCAGGTTGTCATCCAGAAAAAGCCATCAAAATTCATCAGGCCTAGTTTACTACATTTTGAAGTAAATGAAATAATGTACTTCTAGTCTAACGAGTTCTCAACCCAACAATACTAATACCATAGGGAGGGGCACCTAAGACAATTAAGTCCAGAATCTAAAATTACTTTGCTGGTGTTATGTCTTTAACAATTATTTAATGGCCTTCAAGGGCAGCCTCATGTAGAACATGATATGGAGGTCCAACAGGAAGATGACCAAGGCATGTGTAGGGCCTTCTGATCCAGAAACAGGTACAACTGGTACACAAGATGGAACTGTGCAAAACGGGAGTCAACTCAAGCAGAAGTAATGAGGTTCTCCCCAAACTGCACACATGCTCTGAGTAGGGAAGTACAAATCCTCTGATTTCAATCCTGGGGGCCCAAAACCCACAGCCACTCACCCTTGCCTGGATTAAGCTGAAACCTGGTTTTCCCCATCCAGGCTCCCACTGCCTCCAGACACTGGGAAAACACCAAGACAACATCACTTAGTTGGCCAGGGTCAGAGAAGTACAACTGAGTATCATCATCATACTGATGATCCTTCGTCCTGTGCTGTCACCCAGCTGCTTCATGTAGCTGTTAAACAAAAGTGGGCAGAGTGGGGACCCCTGAGGCAGCCCACAAACCAGGGGCTTAGGACTAGAAAAAAGAGAAGGTTATGCTACATAAGGACTTTCGATAAGTCCTTATGTAGCATAACCTTCAATAAATTTATTTTTAATGCCATACTGTGATACTCTTGGTTTTTCTTAATGTTTGATTCATTTGAGATTTTTGTATCAATGTTTGACAAGGTTTCAGAGTTGTGGATTTCAGGTTAGTTCTTATTCTGCACTCCCAATGATTTGACTTTGGGACTGCTAGTTTAGAGGGTATCCAGGTTTAGGAATGCTGGTATTCGAGCTGCACAGCTACTGCTATATCTACTGCAAACATATATTGTCCCCAAATTAATCAAATATGGATTTATTTATTTATTTATTTATTTATTTATTTATTTATTTATTCAATTTATATGGCCACCCAACTTGCAAACCATGGCTCTGGGTGGCTAATAAAGAATTAAAACCAAAAAACCAAAATCAACAAGGTAAAAAACAAACAGAACAAACTGTAACATAACTGAGGCCAACACACAGTCATTCAGTTCCCAACCATTACAGGCAGGCTCATTTACAGTAATCTGATTAAATGAATCTGATTGGATTATTGGACAATGTTCACCTTTCTGAAAGAGTGGCAAATATGTTAATGTAATTCCCCACAGTAGCTATCATGCAAATGGGAAGAGAGGAAAGTTTAGGCTACATTGGTTGACAAGACCTACATGAAGAAAAGTTTATTTTAAAAATCTATTTAGTGGTGGCATCTGCAAGAGCAATTAACAACATCAAAATAGTAGGAGCAACCAGGCTATTAATGCCCCACTTCCTTTAAACATGCGTCACAAGTATCACATACACATAAAAAGGGGCAGGGCTTAAATCACTCAGTCATGACTTACTAGTTTGAAGGGAACCTGAAATAGGAGCATCTGTAAACAATGCTAGACACATCAACCCCTCCAACTTTTATCATCTGTAAGTGGGGTGAGAATACCTTGACCATACCTAAAAGGAGTATATGCCAAGATCAAGAAACTATTTACTAACTTCATAGGATCTCTTGGTTGACTTAATGGCAAAATATACTTTTAACTCTCACTTAGGTAGACTAGAATGTGTAGATTAGGATAGCCCTGATGAACTATGGAAGCTAAGTACGAAAGTTTCAGGTTCATATTCTGGGCTGTTAATCCAGCAAGCCCTGGAGCTTTACCTCGCTGCTCTGCAGGATGTCATGACCTCTTCTGAGAAGATTCTTCAGAGAACGTAAAAATATAAACCTACTGAAACATGTAAATCTTCTGCCCAGAACTCTGATCTAGAGTCACTCAGATTATCTGAATTGTGCTGCTAAATTGAATATCCACAGAAGAGAGCTACTGAAGTGTATGTCTTGGAATAGCTGACTGGTTGACAGACCTTCCTAGGGTACAAACTCTTCACTGCCTACAGCCTAACATTCTCTCTCTTGTCTTTAACTTCTGGGATCTCAATTATGATTCTGAATGGATTTATGAACCACTTTTCTGCATGCCAATCTGGTCATAAAAGAAAAGAGGTTTCTATATCTGGAGATATCAAAAGTATTGTTTGTTTGTTTGTTTGTTTCATTATGACCATAGTGTGAAATTAACTATTAATAATAAAAAATGTTAGGGTATTCTTTTTGACTAGCCAATAAGGCTGAAGTTAGAGCAGCTTCCCTATGCACTTGGGGCTTTTGCTGGTTAATAAAATAACATGTACATAAAATCATGTTATGGAAAAGGTACACAGAGAATATATATATATATATATATTTCTCCTTATCTCACAATTGTAAAAATCAGGGAGCCAGGACTAATAAAGGAATTAATTAAATTGTGAAGTTTGTTCCATCAAAAGTGATGGTGATAATCAAAAGGTGCTTTTTAAGGGGGTCTAGAAAAATTCATGGAAAATCAGGCTGAGATGACTGTATGCTACCTCTAGAATCAAATCCAGCTGGCTTAGAACTAGTAATGGAGAAGGCTTCACTGATGCATTTAACTGAGTGATGCAAAATGCTAGACCAGGTATATCATAGCTTGATCAACAGGATTCATCTTAAAGGTACAATTCTTCTTCCAGGTAAAATGCTAAAAGTCTGGCAAAACTACCATTTACTTAAGGTGGTTTCTATTTCTCTAAAAACTAGTAAGACTTTTTCTTCCTTATCTTCCCTGCTGCCACTGTGTACACAACAGGTATGTGTGGTAAGACAGAAAAACTGTTGGTGATTTTCAGGTAGAAAAGAAGTTATTATCATTATTATCTGGCATTGTACAATATTACAGAAATACTGCAGTACCAGTATTTCTGAAACTGCAGTTCTATCATGCCTACTCAGAAATTTATTCCGTTAAATTAAGTATACCTAAGTTTGTAGTTTAGAGCCAGTTTGGCGTAGTGGTTAAGGTGCCAGGCTAGAAACCAGGAGACTGTGTGTTCTAGTCCTGCCTTAGGCAAGAAATGAGCTGGGTGACCTTGGGCCAGTCACTTTCTCTCAGCCCTAGGAAGGAGGCAATGGCAAACCACTTCTGAAATCTTGCCAAGAAAACTGCAGGAACTTGTCTAGGCTGTCACCAGGAGTCAACACTGGACTCGAAGGCACAGTGTCTATCAATGCTGTGAGTCTTTTTGTTGTTGCTGCTGTTATTGGCAAAACAAAGTTGTATTTAACTTGTAAGGATTTATGTACAGTCTGATATCTAGCAATTATTTAATAAATCTCACAGTCTGTACTAACTTTATATAATCTGTTTCAAACAGCTGTCAGCCAGTTGACTCTGGATGCGCAGAATCTGAATGTGCAATGTCAACTAAATAAAACAAATAATATCAGATCACCAAGATACTACCTTCATTTAACTATGCACTGAAGGTAACAACAGATTTCCTAGATTCAGTCTGGTAAATAGAAAGTCAGATGACCTCTGGTCTGAAATTCCTGATATCTTTGAAGATGATATGAACAAAAACATCTCAAAATGTAAAAAAGCCAAAAAAGGTAAAATGGCTATCTGCTGATACATTGAAAATAGTGAAAGAAAGGCAGAAAGCAAAAGCGAACAGAGTCAGAGGAAAATGTACCCAATTAAAGCCTAAGTTCAAGAGAAGACCAAGAGGCAAAGAATTATATCTAAATGTGCAGTGCAAGGAAATTTAGGATATCAGTTGAATGGAAGTACAAGATATTTATTTAAGAAAATTATAGAAATCAAAGGAACTCTTTATACAAAGATAGTAAAAGATAAATAAGTCAAAGATCTAGTGGAGAAAGAAAATATAAAAGGAAGTATACAAAAAACAATACCAAAATTGATAATGCTTATTATGAAGGTTTAATTATTGAATTGGAGCCAGATGTTATGAGAAGTGAAGTTAAATGACCTGTAGAAAATATTGCTAGCAACAAAGCTGCAGGAATAGATAAAAACCTTTCAAGATGATTCAGTTCAAGTGTTACCTGCAGTTTTTAAATGGGTACAGAAAACAGCAATAGCCAGGTAACCAGAAAAAATCCATTTATCAAAAAATATATCAAAAAATAGCAGTGCTAAAGAATGTTCAAAATACCAAACGATTGTAATTATCTCATATGTTACTAAGTATTGATCAAGATTTAACACTGCATGTAATAAGAACTACCAGATGAACAAACTGGTTTTAAAGAGGCACTGGATTCCAAGATCACACTGCTAACATTCAGTGGATAATGGAAAAGGCATGGCAAATGCAAGGAGATGTCCATTTTCTGCTTTACTGATTATACAAACACTTTTGACTATGTAAACTCCAACAAATTATGAAAAGCCCTTAAAAACATGGGTAGGCCTGGACACCTATCCACCTATGAAAGAATTTGTATTATGACCAAGAAACAATTCCAATGGTGCTTAGAACAACTATATGATTCAGATTGGGAAAGCAGTGTGTCAAGATTTATTAATTTAACTTATATGCAGAATGTATCATGAGAAATGCTGGACTAGAAATGAGAATTAAAAATGCTGGGAGAAACATCAACAACCAGAGAAACACTGATGATACCACCTTTGATCAGTAGTAGCAAGGAAGTCTTGTTGAAGGTGAAAGAGGGGTGTGCATAAGCTGATCTATTGCTCAATATTAAAGACGCAATGCCAACCTAATACAAATTAGGTTAGAGAAAATTTGAAATGCTAACTACTCAGAGAAAAATTTGAAATACTAACAAATTTTTATCTTCCTGGGTTCAAAAATTCACAGGAAGGATGACAGTAGCCATGAAAATACATAAAATATTAAAATAGAGATCACACTAACAATAAAGATACATTGATACCTTTGAACTACAGTTCTGGATAATATTTTTGGAAAAGAAGAATGCGACATTAGATCAAGAAATCCAAACTTTTCATTGGGAGCACTAATAATTAAGCTAAAGCTGTAATATTTTGAATGTATAATGAAAAAGCAAGAATCACTGGAAAAGACCATGATGTTTGGGGAAAAAGTCAATCAAAAAAGAGGCTATCAGAAAACTGAGTGGCTAAATACTGTATTATCACTGATGACACACACAAGAGTGTACAAGAATTCAAAGAACCAGTTCCTGAAAGACAATTCCAGTGAAGTTATATTCAATGGATCGTGAAGATTCAAAAGTGACAGAATGACTGAACAACAACAATGGCCATTATAATATCTTAGGACAGCATATGCCATTCATTTGTTTGTTGTCTGACTACAAATTTCCTTTTGTCAATATCAGGCTTACCACCCATTATGTTCTTTAGGTTAGCCATGTCAGATGGAAACTTTTTTTTCCTCTCCTTCTCTAATAAAATCATTTATTGCACCTATGGGCAACCTGCAGCCCAGCCTTCAGATTATTCCAATATAACTCTGGCTGAATCACCAACCTGTTGCAACTCCGCAATTGAGCAGAAAGCAGGAAGGAGTACTGTTATGGTGGGTGGGTGGGTGGGTGGTACATGGAATGAGCCTTTCTAAAGTGATGTGAATTTGGTGGGCAAGGAGGAAGCTGGCAATCACCATGCCTACTGCTGGTCCAGGCTCTGTGCACAACTAGAACAATGTCTATTGATATGCAGAGCTCAGCTCCCAGCATACTTTGCCTGGTAACCCACCCACTCATTTTACAGAATACCACAGGTAATTTAAAGTTTCTGGTTTTCACCTGAGTAGCCTCTCAAAGATGCTTCACAATTTACATTTTCCATCACAAACATTCATCTGTCAAAAATGTTGTTATCGTGTCAAAGAAAGTGTTTATTTCACAATGTATTAATGGCTTCCCAATGCACCTACCCAGAATAAAAAAGCATTCACTGTCATTTATATATTATGAAGTATATATTATCTTCCTGAGGTATCTTTGGGCAGAAGTAGAAGCTCAAAATATCAGCTTGGATTTTTACTTCTCTTATAAAACAAAAACAAATGAAGAGAATATATGTAGCTCAGGGCTGAACTGTAGAGTTCTAGGTGCTCTGTGAACATGGTGACATTATCATTATCCAGGTTTTTCCACCCAAGTTCCACTTCATTGACTATCTTAGACCAAGCGTATGAAATCTGGGGTCTTATCAGACTTCATCATGGAAAGAGGAGGAAAAGAAGATAACTCTTGTCTTATAGAATATCTAATTCTTGTCTTGGTAATGGGTGAAGCCATCCCAAGTAACATCAAGGCTCCTCCTTTGTCAATCTTTAGGGTTGGTCCAAACATCTGTCTCCTGGTGTTATCCTGAGGGATGCCTACATCGCTATTATCATGTTTTTGCCTATCAGTTATGAAAACATTTGTATATAGGTATTAAGTACGTATTAACTCTCCCCCCACCCCCAACACTATGTTATTTCTAATATTTAAAATTCTAGGCTCCTCACACATGCAGTTGCATGTCCACTGGCAGGAATAATTTCCACCTATGCAAAAAGATGTCACTTAAGAGAACAAGTTCCCATTAAGGCAACAACTCCTGTGCTGCTCCTGTCATTCTATTTGAGCAGTAAAAGCTGGTGCCGTCTTCAGCCAAGGAAAATGTTTTCTTGACTGTAATACTGAGCAGCACACAACAAAACCTGCTTATCTTGTGAGATGACAAGGGTATTGCCTCCCACGCAGTTCTGTCCAGGCATTTGATGTGCTTTTTTTTAGTAGCCCATAATTACATTCTTTGCCAGCCATAAGGATCAAATTGAGCTGTACTCTTGGATTTGTAAGGTGGGATAATGAGATGGGCGCTCTTGACGAGCTGAATGTCCTAAAGGTCCGTTAGCCTGTTCTCAGATTAATATGGTTATAATCATGGAATCTGAATGGAATAGCATTATCTCCTGTGAATGCAGATTGCTTTATGTTAAGTTAGATTGTTAAGAGATTTGTCATCAACTTTTCTTTCAGCCACCTGCAAGCTCTCTAGATCTGTATCTGCTTTATTACACAACCTTGAATCAGAACTCCTAGAGAGCCCCCAGTCAGGGAGACAAGGTTTGATTGCAAAATGTATCCATCTGCAGAATCCCCAATTTCTTTTCCCATTGCTATCTACAGAGAAAGTGTTGCCACAGGCTAACCAACCTAATGTTTTGTTTATTCACATGCAGAATGCCACTCAAACAACATGCCTGTTTAATTCTGAATGTAATAAAGATTTGTAGATCAGGCTGCAGAATGATAGTGAGGCAGATTATAGACAGAATAATAAGATATGTATTGGAGCTACATATTATTCTTTGATGAGTCCTGCACTTTTTCTTTATCTAACTGGTTAGACATTCATAATGTTACGTGCACTGAGTAGGGGGTTGGACCCGACGGACTAAAACAGTGTTTCTCAACCTTGGCAACTTTATGATAGGTGGACTTCATCTCCCAGAATTCCCCAACTAGCCATGCTGCCTGGGAAATTCTGGGAGCTGAAGTCCACATATTTTAAAGTTGCCAAGGTTGAGAAACCCTGCCCTAAAGGGTCCCTTCCCACTATATGGTTCTACACAATCTTTAAAACAAAATAGAGATCAAATGGACAAATCTTTCTCCTATCTTCAGCGTATTTCAAGCTTAAATTGTTTCTTTCCCTTTTATAAAGAAATGTGTAGATTTCTGAGAATTGTTTTCAACAACTAAAGAACACTAAATTTTCATCCATCCTTAATGAGTGATGAATTCCACTTTCTCTTGTCAAAAGTGAGGAAGTGACTTCTTGTTGGATCAAAGAAACTCAAAGTTGTCTTTCATGCAACACATGTCTTCCTAGATATATTTTAAAAGAGTAAGCAGCAACATTAGAAAAGAACCTAAAAGCAAATCTATAAATGCTACAGGAACATATTTGCTAGAAGGGTAGGAACTAAGGATGGTTGCATATATTACAGGAAACTGTGACAAACATCTCTGGAAGGCCTCTCAGAAACAACGCGTTTGCCAGTTAGCATCTTAGGACACATCAACACTTTATATTTTAAAAAATCACTAACTGTCATGATTTGAGATGCTGGCAGAACTTGCTTTGGAATGACCTGTGGGACTTATAAGTCTTGTCTCAAACAAAAAGGAAGACAAAAAAGAATTTCCAACCTACAAATCCTCTCCTGTCCACACCCTTAGTTTCCCCCCTTCCCTTTTAAAAATCCACAGCAGTAGCTCTCCAGTTAGTAAGGAAAAACTTCCTTTTCCTCCTTTCCATCGTCAATATCCATTAGTGAAGACTCTGCAAGCCCCTAGAAGCATTTTAAAGAAAGAATAAAGAGAATGTTCTCTCCTTTCCTCTCCCCTTTCCTTGGCAGCATGATAAATAAGGCTTTGGAACAGAGAGTGGATATTGGTTTTATATCCTTAATACATGAATGAATGAATGAATGAATGAATGAATGAATGAATGAATGAATGAATGAGGATTTGGGTTTGGGATTGATCATTGGAGTAGAATCCTGGATTCAAAGGAATAAGCCCAGTATTGGCTCAGAAGAATAAACAAAACTGTTTCCAGTAGTTTGGAAATATACTGGATTGTTTTTCTAGTCCAGCTGAGAAGGTGGAAGTACTATCATTCAGTCATGATACTTGGGAATGTGTAAATGAGTACAGGATTCCAAACAAATCATTATCAGTGACAATGCACTACAATTTACAGAATTATATAAGTATTTGCTGAAGAAGGACTAATGCTTTCTTCTGATATCTGAGCATGGCTAGCCTACCATTAGGCAAGCACAAATGAAATGTAAGGAAATTTATTCTTTCTTTTTCTTAAACAGGGGTCTGGGGAAATTATATGCAGCAGCATCTCTAGCAAGCCCCAATGACATCAAAGTGATCAAGATGTCATTGTACAAATGATGCAATTATATACTTGCACCATGACATCTGATGCAGCTATATGAGTCACATCATTTCTGTAAAGATGTCATGATGTGTGCATCCCACTCCTTGTCCTCCTGTAGATGCCCATGATAATTGAACCATAGTCTCAATCCAGAAATAAAAATAGTAAGAAAGTTTATATTATATTTACAGATCATCTAATTTAGTTCTAAATAATATAAGACAAACTCAGAAGTGTTTTATATATCTATTAAGGCTATGCATGCTTTGAAAATAATTAGGAAGATGTGCTTTGGACTTGTTCAAGCACAACACCGTGTTCTATATTAACTAAAGAAGCTTAATGTTTTGCAGATGAGAGTCAGTTTGATGTAGTGGTTAAGGCACCAGGCTGGAAACCATGAGTTCTAATCCCACCTTAGCCACGAAGCCAGTTGGGTGACCTTGGGCCAGTCACTCTCTCTCAGCCCTAGGAAGGAGACAATGGCAAACCACTTCTGAAAAACCTTGCCAAGGAAACTGCAGGGACCAGTCCAGGCAGTTGGCAGGAGTCAAAAACTGTCTCAAAGGAGATAGATAGATAGATAGATAGATAGATAGATAGATAGATAGATAGATAGATAGATAGATAGATAGATAGATAGACAGACAGACAGACAGACAGACAGACAGACAGACAGATAAATCCTTTTTGCAGGCCTCCACGCAAGACTGAAAGAAACATGCTTCCACTTTAAGGAATCCACTCATTAAAATGAATGCAACTCTTAAAGCAGTGCACTTTTTTTTCAGGCTTGCCTGAAGCCTGCATATATCAAGTATCTTTAATAAATCATAACATGCATTCAAGTTAAAGCACTAGTGTGCCCTGCATAGTATAAACAACATTTTAAAGTAGTTCCTATCCAAAAAGGGCCTTCCAGCAAGTTAGTAAAGGAAGAAGGTAAACAAAGGAAAGGGACCACCAGGAGAAATATGCAAAATTACATATGAATCCAATCTACAGAAAATACATGTTTATTTTGAAAAAGATTGATAATATTTATCTTCTCCCAAAATGTAGACATGAATATTTAGCATAATTAAACTATATGTATAGGAGAGAAAATGATCAAGTCCACAATTCTGAACTAAATTAGCTATAATTAGTTGAAAAGGTTCTTTTACTTCTGCATTTTAGGCTGTTTCTATTATAACTGGATCTCCAATTATAAGTTAGGTTCAAATGCATTTTCTATAATCCTATTGGAATATTGAAAATTACTGGTTTTGCAGCCATAACACAGTTGCAGAATTCCAAAAGGGTGATTTCCTTCCATTTTGCATAGTTAAAATAGAAAAGAAAGAAAAAAGAAAAGAAATGCTTCTTGAATATATAGAAAAGTGTCTGTTTTGAATATTCAAAGTGTTGTGTGTAATTTTACAGCTTCTTTTTATATCATTTTTTCCATTGAATCCCTTTTAAAGGAAAACCATTTTCTAGGATAAAACATTCTTCTAAGAACAGCTTTACTTTCACTGATGTGATTATGATTAGGAAATTTAGATTCTCGGCATATGAATACATTAGAAGAGACTCTCTCTCACGATGCTCAACCTACTTTACAGAAAAGAACTCAAGTATATTGCAAATAAATAATCAAGGATTTTTTAATACATTTAGAAATACATCCTGCCTAATACAGTCACTGTTATTTAAAAATGGCCAGTTTGGCTCCTTCTGGAAGGCCAGATACATTTTTAGTTTTAACTGTTAACTTTATTTCACTGGATAGTTGAAACACCAAGGTGACAGGGTTGAAAACAGGTAAATCATCTAGGAATAGACTTTTTTTTTCAGACATAGACCCAGCTGGTATGGTGTTGCCTTTGTGTCAGTGATCCATGTTGCATTCTGCTACAGAGACTGTTCAGACAATCTGTTGCACAGCTGTTTGTACTTTGAAATGAAAAGCCAGGTCTGTTAGTGGTATCACTCAACAGGTATTATAATAACAATAAGGGTTCCATTAAAAAAAATAGCATATGTCTTATGAAACTGAATCAAATGCATTTGAAAGAAGTAATTAGATATGTCTCTCACCAGATTCCTACCATTTAGGAATATGAATACATTTCATTTTGTGGAAGGTAACCATGGCATCAGAATGAAACAGGATTGTGCTGGAATACTCTGCCTTCCTGTGGAATCTGCCATGGCCTTGGAAGTAGAACAAGGGCATCCTAAGTTTGATTTGCAACATATTCTCTGAGAATGTCCTGCTGGGAATGGCTCAGGGTTTGATAGAATCATAGAGTTGGAAGATAATCAGAGGTGTCTAGCCTAACCTCCTATTTGGTGCAGGATTGCTAAATATTTGGACAGATCCAACCTCTGTTTGAAGTTAAGGGGGACATATCAGATCATGAGAGAGCCTATTCCATTGTCTCATTATCAGGAAGTTCCTCCTAATATCTATCTGAATCTATTCGACCAGCAATTCTTGATTTATAGTAGGTCTACTTGCTCCTCTGTATGACAGTCTTCAACCATGTCTCATAGGACTTAATTTCCAGTTCAACTCACATTGTGTCAGCCCTCCTGTTAACTCACTCCATTTTGCTGATGTCTTTTGTAGACTGGGATGCACAGAACTGGACCCAGTATACCAAGTGTAGCCTGAGTAGAGTGGGGAATTAATTCCTGTGATCTAGACTCTTTGCTTGTGGCAGTATATTTCAAAATAGCATTTGCCTTTTTTTAGCAGCTGCACCATACTGTTGCCTCAGATTCAATTTGTGATCTACTAGAACTCCCTATCATTCTCATATGTTCTGCTGCCAAGCCAGGTTTCATAGGCTCCATGGCAACCATGTCAATTAGTATGTGACCCTACTAATGTAGGTTCATACAAAGTATAATAGCTACTGGGAGGAGAGGAATGGTATAATCTGAGTGTGGACCAACGTTCTGTAGTCCACTGGTCTAAGAATTGCATTCCACCCATTATGTGAAGGAACTGCATATCTTGTGGTGCAGTGTGCATTTTCTCAGACCTGGACAACACATGGCTAGGAAAGGCATTATCTTCCTTTTCTGAAATTGCCCTGGCCCTTCAAAAGATTCTACAGGTATTCTTATAAAATGAAAATGGTGGAGGGAAGAAAGTCTCTCTGAAAATGTCTTTCTGTCCAGAAAAATGACAAAGATACAGTGAGATGCTAATACCAACCATTTACCAGTTTGGTTTCTTATCAGTGAGCACGTACTTTTGTTTTGTGATAATACTTTTCTGAAAGTACAGACCTCTCATGGCAATCATTTTGTAAGAGTACCCACGGCATGCTAAAAATGCCAAATGTGCCCACCAGTCCAAAATAATCAACTACCCCTGCTTGAAATGATGCCTGAGGGAACATTTGTTCAAGGTCTCCCATCTAAAACGAAAAACAAGAACCCATGACTCGCATATCTCAGGCTGTCTATACAGTATGACTAAATCCTACACTGAGTTTCAAAAGAAAAGATGACTCCAACTCTCTCCTTCCCATCTCCGTTTTCTTGACTGCCAATTAAAAAAAAAAAAAAAAACAGCAGAGCTGATTTTCACATGTAAAGGGTATAACCTGCAGGTAAATAAATGGCAAAGAAGCATCAGGATACAGATGTGTAAAATACAGATGTGTATACAGATGTTTACTTTGAAGAGGATTTGAAATAACTGCTTTGGACTTCACACAAAGGCACTTCTCTGCTGCTCATTAAAGTAGCCCAACTGTTTTCAGGCTTCCATGAAAATTTGGGGAAAGAAGTGCCACTGCTTTAAGAAATGTTAATTCAAATCTGTTAAGTCATATCTGAAACTAATGGTGCCCATTTAAAGTAATCTTTACTTTGGTGATTACACGTCTTTGAAGCAAAGAGCTGACATTTCTGCAATGCCTAGCATCTTGCACCTGTATTTAATTAGACAGAACAATATGAGATGGGGTTTAACTGAAATGTAACAAAGGTTTGTTTTTACAATGACAACATCCCCTTATTTCAATGCAAACTTAAGTAGTTTTTTTATACAAAATATTCATTAAGAGCTAACCCACAAGGAAAGCCATATATGTTAGACAACCTATGGGACCAGGTATTCATTGATTCTTCAGTATTTAATAGTCAACTCTGGCTGTATATTGCTTTTTATCCTGTGCTGAGAGAATTCCAATCCACAGGGCCAGCTTTTTGGAGGTTCCAAATTTGCATGAATACTATTAAGATTATACTGCTATTGTTACTGTTGCCACCTTTTATACCACTACTATCTGTGCTGTTCAAATAGTAGTTGAGGGAAACATTCAACAGAAAATTTGGAAGAAGGCCCTATCAAGACTAGAAGCACATCCAATGGATAGAGTTATCATATCTGGGCTGCAAAAATCCAGGCAACTGCTAGATGGCAGCCAGGAGAGAAGGACGAGTCTCACTCTTTTCTGTGACCTAGGGTTTTCTTCAATATTTGCAGCCTGGCTATGGCATCTGCCTCATGTTACTATTTATTCTTCAAAGTGAAAGAGACCCTAAAAAGATAGATATGGCTGCGATCTTACTGTTACAAATTAGGAAGGTGGCTACTTTAGAAACCTACCTGGCAGATCCTTTCTTGCTAGGGTTCTCCAGTAAAAGATAATCATGTGTCAGACTAAATCTCCCAAGAACCCCTGGGAACTTTGGAGTTCTTAGGCCTTCTTGGCCTATACTTTTTAACACATTTCTAGCAAAACAGAAAGGAAGGTACTTTGGTGTCAGCTCTACAAAGTTGTCCAGATCAGGAAGCAGATTCCACAAGAAGACTAGAACTATACTGAGAAAGGCTATAGTAACAGAATCTTGCAATTCTGACTGTGTTTCCCTTCGTTTCCTCTTCTACCCAAGGAAGTCTGAGACGCTTTCTAATAATTTCCACCAATTGCCATATAGAACATGCTTTGGGGTGCTGCTTGTATACTCTGTGTACTCAAGCTAATGTTCACAGAGAATTATCAACACATCAACCAGTACACATGACAGCAATGAGTTTTCTATCCTTCTTGGCTTCTATCTAATGATTGTCTAGATTTGTGCAGCCCAGATGTACCCACTAGTTAAGAGTTGTTGAAGTTGAATGAAAGAGGTGTTCATTTTGTCTCTCATTTTGAAACAGAAACTACTCTATTGGTCAATAAGTTAATAGAATACAGCAAATAAAATGGTTCCAAAAGCTGAGGTTCATCTCTCTCTCAACCAAAGCAATATTGTAGAACAAGCCCATTGTCCAACAATGGGTGGCAGAATTCCTGTAACAGACCTACTAGGCCAATTGGAGTTAATCAGGCTGCCATCCAAGACCATGTCATCACAATGCCTCTCTTCCATGCCCCCTAGATTGTTCACATGGAAGGCTTTGTGCTGTGATAAGAGGGAAACTATCACTTCCATCTCAGAACAACTGAAACCTAACTGGGCTGCCTAATCAAGAGGCTGGTGATAAGTTTGAAACAATGCTGTAAGGACATGTCCCTTACAAATGATTACAAGGACATGTTTATGCTATTGCAACCTGGACATGTGGGTGAATCCATAGTCAAATATGCAGGATTAATTAACAGATATTTTATTAAACAGCCAAATACTGTATCTTCATAATGGGGATTCCCAGGTACTATTTATTAAGGGTAGTATCACAGTTATGGAGATTTAGATAAAATATAGTTCCTCTTTATTTGGTATTGGTCAGACTCCACTTCAAATATTGTGTGATTTTGGGTACCATTCTTCAAGAAGAGTTCAGATAAAGTGAAAGGAATTCAGAGAAGGACAATGAGAATATTCACGGGGATAGAGAGAAAGTCATATGAATAGAGATTGACAGAGGTGGACATGTCAAGCCTTAAGAACTGAAGGAGAATATTGATATACCTCTTCAAATACATGAAATAATGTAACACAGAAGAAGGTCAAGTCATGTTTTCTATTGTTCCAAAGTGCAAGACCCAGAATAATGGATTGAAATTACAGGAAGGCAAATTGAATGATTATTAGAAAAAAGTTCCTGACAGTAAGAGCCGTTTGACAGTGAAACCAATTACCCAGAGAGGGGTGAGTTTCTGTTCACTGGATATGTTCAAGCAAAGGCTGGACAGCCATCTGTCAAAAACATTTTAATTTGGATTCCCACACTGTGCAAAGAGTTGGTTTCAACAAACTAAATGGTTCCTTCCAATAAATCTATACAAATCTTGGACAATTTGAAGCCTAATTTCAAGGATGATTTCTAATTAAAAAAATGAAAATTGGTGATAATGTTTTGAATCTGTTGATAATTGTTATGCAGTCTTATGATAACTGCAAAATCCAGTAGTTCAAAGCACATTTAAACATGATTCTAATCTCTGAAAATAGAGGCCAATATAAGATGGGTAGATCTGAAGTCAGTCATGGAAGCCATGTTCTCAAATCAGTTGAACAACTCACCTTCAAGGTGACATGTAGACAAAGTAGTAGTCTATATTTCCCTAACATTTTAAGGCTTGCTGCCAGTCTATCCCAGTGCCTTCACCTCTTATATCTGTTGTGTTATTTCCATCCCCTTACATATGGCTGCATTAACCAATCCTAGGGAAGATTTAGCAAGCTTTGAAATGCTATGGATTCAGAAAGTTAAATGGGCAGTGCTGCTAAGCACTGCATTTACGTATGACATTTTCCATCACATAATGATGAATCGGAGTCCATAACATGGAAGATTGATGTAGCTGAGTAGTTAAAAGTGGGAACTCAGGACAGGAACTCCCTGACTCAAATCTTTCCTCAGGCACTAGTAAAATGGGTAGATTTAGGTCATGCTACATGGCAAGTTACACAATGTTCAGCTGCAAGTCTGTCCTTTCCTATTGTGTTGAAAAGCACTGACACAATCTGAAACAGAAAGAGGGGTTGGACAAGGGGTATCCAGCCTTTTTGATGCCAGCCACTTTTCTTCTTAAAATTCATTTCTCTTTTAGCTGCTTTCTTCCCTGGAGAAAACATAGTGATATGTTTTCCCCATATATGTGGGTGGGTGGGGAAGCAGACTGAAGACGGGCTTTCACATTCTCTGAGGAAAACTATCAGAGAAAATAGTGTATCATTCTGCCTTATTTTGTCTCCAGTCCTGATTATATCCTTCAGCAATTATTTCTGTATTTAAAAAATCAGTTAAATAGACTACATGGTTTATTCCTTATAATGTTTCTAGTCTCTCAGCCTTATCCTCCCCCTCCTCCCAACTCTACACCTGTAATCTGAAGATGATAATGCTTTCTATTCTTTGGAGGAGGCAGTAAGAATTACTGATCAAATACATTGAAATGTATTATATAAATGCTAAGTATTAGGGCTGATGCCAAGTCTAAATGAACTTTAATAGATGAATTCCCAACTAGAAGTGTTTAAAATAGCACTCTTAAAATAAGGGCTGGATCATTTCTTTTAATTTGTGGAAGGGAAGGGAAGGGAAGGGAAGGGAAGGGAAGGGAAGGGAAGGGAAGGGATGGGAAGGGAAGGGAAGGGAAGGGAAGGGAAGGGAAGGGAAGGGAAGGGAAGGGAAGGGAAGGGAAGGGAATTTTTGCTGTTTTGTTTCAGGTGTACCTCTGCTGTTATATACTACACAAAATCTGGATTTCTCAATGGAAACAATAATATGGGCTCAATTATGGGGGAAGACGCTCTAAGAAATAATAACTCAAAATACACCATTCTGCTGAAGAAATTATGTGCTTCCTTGCGTAGGAGGTGCATTTTATTCACAAGGAAGCAAGATGAATGCAAATCAGTTACATACTGTAGGCAGAATTTATTAGTAATATGCAAATAAGACAGAAAAACAATGTCTGTGTTGTGCATTTTTAATATAATAGAGGTATCTTCACTATCAGGTGTGGATGGTTGTTTGTTTCCTGTTGTAGAGGAGACCATCAGGATGAAAACATAACATTCTACTGCTGACAACAAAATTCCTCAACTTCCATTTCCTTTAAAATTTTGAAACTTTTCAGGACCTTTCTTTTACATACGTGGTTATAGGTCTGTCCCAAAAAGTGATATCAAGGCAGAAAAAACTATCTGGGGACTATAGCCATCTATTAAATTGAATGAGTGAGTGAGTGAGTGAGTGAGTGAGTGAGTGAATGAATGAATGAATGAATGAATGAATGAATGAATGAATGAATGAATGAATGAATGATCATTTGCACAAAAAAATGTCAGGACCTTGTTTCCATTCTCCTACACCTTTCTCCCTTAGATTTGGGGAAAAATTATTTGCTCTAAATTTTAATTATTTTAATTGTGTACTGAATGTGCTCTTCCCCCAAAAATATGCAGATTGGACCTCTGTTTCATACCAATTTTATTTGGTGTTTTGGTGTTTGGGGGGGAAATGCAACTAATGTGGAATCAGGAGAACCTTTAGAAAAAATGAGAAACTGAAAGCTGAAAATGACAAATATACTCATTCCTATTCTGTGTAGCATATGTGTAATGCTTATTTGTATCATCACTTATCTATGGAAATCTCACTTTTATACTATAAATTTATATTAACTGTAAAGTATGATAGAATATAAAATTTAAATTAAGATTGAAAAGGTAATAAATAGTATCTATCAGTTAAAATGCACATCAGCATAAAAGTGCCAGTAAGAGAACAGAAAGATGAAGTTACCCTGACATCCTTTGGTGGGGACTTCCAGTGTCTAGGACAGTGTTTCTCAACCTTGGCAACTTTAAAAAGTGTGGACTTCAACTCCCAGAATTCCTCAGCCAGCACTAGCTAGGGAATTCTGGGAGTTGAAGCTCATACCTCTTAAAGTTGCTACAGTTAAGGAACATCAGTCTAGGAGCAGGAACTGAGAAGGCCCTCTCTCACATTCCTGCCAAATGTAGCACTAGTGGTAGTCAGAGAAAGAGAAAAGTTTCTTCAGGCTCATTTGGGAGAATGCTTTGTTTCGAGTAGTCTGGTTTTAAGTAAAGGATCACTTTAAAGATAGCAATTGTGCCTGAAAACAAATGAAAAGCAATGAGATTCCTGAAATAAGAAAGTCTCTTGCTACCTTCAAGTGTTCCTAACCAAGAATCTGACCGCCACATCTTTGACTTGCTGGGGTTTCTGAATGTTTTTAAAGGTAGCCTCATGTTAAGTGTGTTACTATAATCCAAACAGGAGGTAATTAAGGGATTGTCACTGTTGCCAGATCTGACATCTCCATTTCTCACATTAGTCTTAAATTATATATTCTCTAACCATAATCTGGACATCCGTGACTGGATTCAGGAGTACAGTAACTAAATAAGTCTCCCACATGATATACCTGACTCATGACACATGCATGCAGTTTCCTTGGCAACAATATGGAAGTGGTTTATGATTGCCTTATTTGATTTCCTGATCTTGTTTACAGCCCTGAGATTCCCTGATGGTCTCTCATCCAACTATTAACCAGCTTTGACCCTGGTTAACTTTTTCTAGATCAGCCAAGTGCATTTAGGTGCTGTTGCCCAATGTGACTCAGGAATACAGCCAAGTTCCAGTTCTGAATGAAACCCTTTTGAAGATCCTATTCCTTGATCTACTTTTTAACTTGATCAAAAGCACCCTTAGTCCCATTCAAGCATTCACCTGAATAAGCGGAGAATGAAAAGTGAAGAGAGATTGATGCTCCACAGGCAGAGCTGCCCCCACCTCTTTCCAATCTCTGCACATTCAGATGGGAAGTCTGCAGGAAAGTTGTATTCAGTGCACTTGAAGGTGAGCACTGCTGTCCGCACAATCAGATCCTGGAGCAGGTAAGAAGCACAATGCAGCTTCTCTTTAATTCCTATCCAGGAGCGTCACCCATAAAAACAGACGGAGCTTCAGTCACACTGTTGTGGCCACCATCTTGATTTTTTTTAACCTTCTCCTGCAGACAACCCTGTTCCTGCCTAAACATGTGGAGGCCGGAGAAAAATGGCTTCAGGGGCCCATTCTCTACACCCCCTTTACTTATTTACATGTTCAAGCCAATGCCTAAGTGAGGCTTTAGTCTGGTCTGGATTAAATTTCTGTATTTGCCCTCCTCCAATCCATTACCAACAGGACAGTTGAATGGCCAACATTACCACCTAGTACAGATTCTTTGGATTTTTCTGGAAAGAAGAAATAAGCCTGTATTTTGAATCTCTGCTGCTCTCTGTGTAGGTGTCTTCTATGCATGAAAAAAGAATATGGCAATAGAAGATGGGAGAACTGTGATCCACATCCCAGTCTCTCTCTCCTATATATCACACTCCTAAACAGGGCAAATGTGTTGCATTTTATCAACATTCTGGTGGCACTGTCCCCAAAAGTCCACATACTATCATAGCTGGATTTTTTTTTCTTCCCAACTGCCATTAGTACCAGGCAGTAAGAAAGAAGCAGGTGCAGAAACACATTTGGTAGCAAGTGAAACTATGCCTAAATGTTGCAAGGAGATGATTGAAGTCAACATAGAGGTGTTATTTTCAAAAACAGCCTCATGTTGAATGTAATTAATGGAAGGGAATGAAGCATAGGCATTTTCAGTGGACACCTGCACTATGAAACATTCAGCAGGCTTGTTGTCCACTGATTTAGGATACAATTCTTAAAACTTCAGAGAGTTATATTCTTCCCAATATTCATGCATCAGATTAGTTTATGACATTTCTATCCACATGCAATTCTATCCAAAGAAGTAGCACCCAACTTTTGAAGTGCGATTGTAACTACTAAATATGCAAAAAGAGAAGTGGCCAAATGTGAGACTCACAGATTGGCAATACAGCATGTACATATGAATCCTATGCTTATATTATCAGTCAAGATGACTCAAAGAAAGGGAGGGAGAAATAACACTTAGAGTAGTACTGATCTTACAAAAACAAGAAGGCCTAATTAAAGTGACAACTACAGATTTAAAGTCCAGACTTCACTTTGCAAACAAAGCATAACATTAAGATCAGCTTTTCTGAATGTAAAATAAAGGCATCCCTGAAAAAAAGCCTTACAGAGGTATTTATTGCCATTACATTCTTGAAAGTTAAAGGGGCCATTTATTGAGTCTCTCTCTGATCAGTGCAGAAATCCAAACTAAACTCTGCTTGGACACATCCAGTAAAAGGAATCACACCAAATACTTTTATTGTTAGGAACCTTTTCCTAATATTAAATCCACTTTCCTGTAATTTAAAAGCATTATTCTATATTCTGCACTCTGGAATAATAGAGAAATATTGGCCTTCTTCTGTGTGACAGTTTCTCAAGTATTTGAAGAGTGCTACCTCAGGGACAAACTAAACAATGAAGCTTTGCTTTAATAAAGCAATCTGGACTGTGGAGGCAACAAGATTCATTTCACCAAAATAAAGACATGACCTTGTTTGCCTGAATTAAAGAATTCTGGTGGCCTTGAACCACTTTGGGCCAATCCTTTAGGACAAAGCACCTCTAAGTCTTTCCCTCAGAAGTAGCTGAAGTGCTTCCAAACTTGGTGGCTTTATGCCAAGAAACTCCAGGCTGAATGGCTTTCACACACACGGTGAGATTGCCCATAGCATTTGTGGAAGCCATCTACCTTGGAAACATTCAGCTCAGCCTGAAAGTGCTTCTCTTATCCTTCTCCTGAAAACTTGATATTAAAAAGTATTCATGATCTACAAACGAAAGTAGAGGGGATGGTTATCATATTTATAGATGACACAAAATTGGGCGAGTTAACTAGAAGACCAAAATCAAATTCAAAATGATCATGTTAGTGAAATGGGCTGAAAATGACAGAATGGACAATTAACAACAATAACAAGTTTGTAACTTAAGAAACAGAAATCAATCAAAAGGACATGTGTAGAATTTAGAAATCTGGCTTGGCCATAATATTTATGAAACAAGGAATAGTAGTTGATTACAAAATGAGTCAGAAGTGTGATGTGGCTACATAAAAGGCAAATAAAATTTTAGGCTACATCAGCAGAAATAAAGTTCCAAATGAAGGGAAGTAATAATTAAATTTTATTCTGCACTGGTCATATTCCACTGAGTACGGTATCAGTCCTGGACATCACAGTTTAAAAAGGATTCAGAAACCTTAACAGGTTCAGAGGAGGGCACAAAGAATGATCAGGAAACTGGAAATAGAGTCTGATTAAGAAAAAATGAAGAAATTAGGAATATTTAGTCTTGAGAAAAGGAGTGATGTGGGGATGGGAAATACAATAAGTATATAAGAATATAAGCAGTGCCTTGCTGGATCAGACCCCTAGACCATCTAGTCCAGCAGTCTGTTCTCACAGTGGCCAACTAACTCCACAAGGAAGCCCACTAGTCTTGCAGCCGATGGCCTCCAGAGACAGTGACACTCCCATCGAGGCTAATAGACATTGATCCCCAGGACTTCTGTGAATTGGTCCAATCCTTTTTTAAAGCTAGCCAAGCTAGTATCCAGCACCACATCTCATGGTAAAGGTAATAAGGTATGCAAAGTCTTGAAGGGATACTTCACTTTGATGAAGCTGCAAGTGAGCTATCTCTTCAAAACTATTTCACGAAGCAGTACGGCCCCTTTGCTGAATGTCTGCGTTTCCTCATTAGTTTGATAGTTCCTCTTCACTTGTTCAAAGGGTGAAAGAGAAGTAACATAGCGTGCAATGGAAATTCATGCTACAGTCCCAAAAGCTTCCTTGTAATGAGGGAGAAAGTTTGTAGAGAGGACAAATATGGTTATAAACCTCCAAAGAAGCATGACTTGTTTTCCCATGGAGAGTTATAATCAGTCAATAGCTAGTTACCTATCATACTGGGGGCTTAGCTGGATGAATCAGCATAGATTGCCTTTGGCTAATTCTGGGACTGCTGCAGCTTTACTTTTGCTTTTGATTGCCATTTGGAACTGGACCAGCACCAGTCGTGTTATAATGCTGCCTGTTTAATGTTTTTAACACTACTTCTGCTTGTCTTCAATAAATCTCACAAGATCTGGACACCTCATAACTATAGGGAAATACATTTATATAAATATCTTTAAGCTTCATCATTTCAAATTTAGTTTCAATTCCCCTATGGTAATAGCCTTATTCCTGGCTCTGAACCCATTCCTTTTTACCCTGACTGAGAGAAGCAGAGAGAAGCAGGTAGATCAGTGTTTCTCAACCTTGGGAACTTTAAGATGCATAGACTTCATCTCCCAGAAGAAGAGATGAAGTCTACACATCTTAAAGTTCCCAAGGTTGAGAAACACTGAGTTAGATAGAAGCATAAATATACTTAGTTCTTTATGCTTTCAGATGCACATGAAGATCTCTGAATGTAGCAGTGAAGATACAAAGGCTAGGGGTGTTCACACCTAGAATCCCAAGAGTAGATAGTATACAAATAGTTGTAAACGAATGAACTATTTAGTCCTCCTCATGTGCTGCTGAATTCTTTCATGTGGCTAATATAAGAAAAGAATATCCTTATGCTCAATTACACCACAATTTTGTATGGAAATAAGCATCACTATATTCCATAGAACTCTTTCCCACTCCCAGGCAAATGAACATGATTACAGTCTCAGATCTTAATTGTTAAGAACTGTATTGCTGTGGTTAAGTATTCTTAGTGAGCAAAATGGCTTTGTCTATTGTTGGTTTCGGCTCTGTGGCTGCCTGCTAAATTCTTCAACCTCCTAGCCTCAAGTTCAGGATATATTCATTATCCTAAGAACCTTGGAATTACATAAACTTTACTTACATAATCTTTTTCTTCATAAATTTCAGTTAGGAATCTGTGCAGTCTGTGGTTCAAAGAAGTGCAGGTTTTGAAGCTAGTACTGAAGCAATAGAAGCTGTATTTCAGAGTAGTAAAGTCACAAAATTCAGAGGCTTCTAATAATATAAAGACTCATGCCATCTGAAATAGATTTAAAACTATGTTTTATTAAAAAAAACTTTGTTTAAAGTTCCTTAATCAATTTTAAAACTTTGTTGTTGTTCAGTTGTTAAGTCGTGTCCGACTCTTTGTGACCCCATGAACCATATTGCACCAGGCCTTCCTGTCCTTCACTGCCTCCCTGAGTTTGCTCAGTTTCATGCTCATTGCTTCAGTGATGCTATCTAACCATCTCATCCTCTGCCATCCCCTTCTCCTTTTGCCTTCAATCTTTCCCAGCATCAGGGTCTTTTCCAAAGAGTCCTCTCTTCGCATTAGGTGACCAAAGTATCTGAGCTTGAGCTTCATTATCAATCCTTCCAATGAGCAGTCAGGGTTGATTTCCTTTAAGATTGACTGGTTTGACCTCCTAGCAGTCCAGGGGACTCTTAAGAGTCTTCTCCAGCACCACAGTTCAAAGGCATCAATTCTTTGGCGCTCAGCCTTCTTTATGGTCCAGTTCTCTCAGCCATACATTATTACTGGAAAAACCATAGCTTTGACTATGTGGATCTTTGTCGGCAAGGTGATGTCTCTGCTTTTTAATATGCTATCTAGGTTTGCCATAGCTTTCCTCCCAAGGAGCAAGAGTCTTTTAATTTCATAGCTGCAGTCTCCATCTTTAGTGATCTTGGAACCCAAATAAATGAAGTCTGTTACTGCTTCCATTTCTACCCCTCCTATTTGCCAGGAATTGATGGGTCCAGATGCCATGATCTTAGTTTAAGTTTCAAGCCAGCTTTCGTACTCTCCTCTTTCACCCTCATCAAGAGGCTCAGAAAGTTATTCTTCACTTTCTGCCATTAGGGTGGTATCATCTGCATATCTGAGGTTGTTGATGTTTCTCCCTGCAATCTTAATTCCAGCTTGTGATTCTTCCAGCCTGGCATTTCTCATGATGTACTCTGCATATAGGTTAAATAAGCAGGGTGACAGTATACAGCATTGTCATATTCCTTTCCCTATTTTGAACCAATTGGTTGTTCCATGACCGGTTCTAACTGTTGCTTCTTGGCTCCCATACAGATTTCTCAGGAGACAGGTAAGATGGTCTGGTACCCCCATCTCTTTAAGAATTTGCCAGAGTTTGTTGTGATCCACACAATCGAAGGCTTTTGCATAGTCAATGAAGCAGAAGTAGATGTTTTTCTGGAACTCTCATGCTTTCTCCATGATCCAGCGAATGTTGGCAATTTGATCTCTAGTTCCTCTGCCTCTTCAAAACCCAGCTTGTACATCCGGTTGTTCTTGGTTCACATACTGGTGAAGCCTAGCTTGTAGGATTTTGAGCATAACCTTGCTAGCATGTGAAATGAGTGCAATTGTGCGATAGTTTGAACATTCTTTGGCATTGCCCTTCTTTGGAATTGGAACGTAAACTGACCTTTTCCAATCCCGTGGCCACTGTTGCGTTTTCCAAACTTGCTGGCATGTTGAGTGCAGCACTTTAACAGTATCATCTTTTAGTATTTTAAATAACTCAGCTGGAATACTGTCATCTCCACTAGCTTTGTTGTTAGTAATGCTTCCTAAGGCCCACTTGACTTCACTCTCTAGGATGTCCAGCTCAAGGTCAGTGACCACACCAGCATGGACATCAGGGACATTAAGATATTTCTTGTATAGTTCTTCTGTGTATTCTTGCCACCTCTTCTTAATCTCTTCCGGTTCTGTTAAGTCCCTGCCTTTTTTGTCCTTTATCATGCCCGTCTTTGCACTAAACATTCCTTTGATATCTCCAATTTTCTTGAAGAGATCTCTAGTCTTCCCCATTCTATTGTTTTCCTCGATTTCTTTGCATTGTTCATTTAAGAAGGCCTTCTTATCTCTCCTTGCTATTCTCTGGAAATCTGCATTCAGTTGCTTATATCTTTCCCTTTCACCCTTGCTTTTTGCATTCCTTCTTTCCACAGCTATTTGTAAAGCCTCATCAGACAGCCATTTTGCTTTCTTGCATTTCTTTTTCTTTGGGATGGTTTTAGTTGCTGCCTCCTGTACAATGTTACGGACCTCCGTCCACAGTTCAGGCACTCTGTCTACCAAATCTAATCCCCTAAATCTATTCATCACCTTCACTGTGTACTCACAAGGGATATGATCTAAGTCATACCTGAGTGGTCTAGTGGTTTTTCCTACGTTCTTCAATTTAAGCCTAAATCTTGCAGTAAGAAGCTCATGATCTGAGCCACAGTCAGCTCCTGTTCTTGTTTTTGCTGTCTGTATAGAGCTTCTCCATCTTTGGCTGCAAAGTATGTAATCAATCTGGTTTCGGTATTGACCATCTGGTGATGTCCATGTGTAGAGTCGTCTCTTGTGTTGTTGGAAAAGAGTGTTTGCTATGACTAGCTTGTTCTCTTGACAGAACTCTATTAGCCTTTGCCCTGCTTCATTTTGTACTCCAAGGTCAAACTTGCCTGTTATTCCAATTACTCCTTGACTTCCTACTTTAGCATTCCAATCCCCAGTGATGAAAAGGATATCTTTTTTTGGTGCTAGTTCTAGAAGGTGTTGTAGGTCTTCATAGAACCGGTCAAGTTCAGCTTCTTCGGCATCAGTGGTTGGGGCATAGACTTGGATTACTGTGATGTTGAATGTGAATATCTACTTAACTGAATACAACCCATACATTCAATGGGATATATTTTTTAACAGAAATATGCAAGACTGTATAGGATATACTAGAGACAAACCAAGCTATTGTTTGACTAACTCAACTAAACATGATTAACTCAACTAAAATAAACATATTTTTAAATAGTGTCTATTGTCTGTAGTCCTGTGTATACTTTCTTGGGAATAATCCTTTGGGTTTAGGATAGATCTGTATGTGTTTTAGAACTGGGCTGTATAATAAAGTAATGAAAAGAAAAAGTGGAATTGTCATATCTTCTTCAAACTATTGGTAGATTTCCAAACTTTTAAAGGCAGAATATTTGTGCTATCCTTAGTTCTTTTACTATTTATTCTTATATAAGGAAGTTTTATATGCTAGTCATTTCAGAGTAAACAACAGATGTTTGCACCTATATTATGGGTTAGTACTGAACTAGTATTAAACAACAATGAGACAACATGTCAAAACCAGTAATGGTAAATAAATGTGTCAGCAAAGAGCAAAAATATTCAGAGTTCACTTCATCTTTGAAAAGACTGTAAAAAATAGCACTTTCTTGGGAGATCTGCTCCTGTAGTGACATCTAAAGACATTTCTGGGGAGGGGGTGGTGGTGGAAAAAGAGCAGTACCAAATGAACACAATTTAAAAGAGCATCCCACCTGTCGCAGTGACAGAATGTTTTCACCTTCTTTCAACTACACATTTTTTTCTTCAAATTCAGAAGAAGAAGAAGAAGAAGAAGAAGAAGAAGAAGAAGAAGAAGAAGAAGAAGAAGAAGAAGAAGAAGATGAAGTAGAAGAGGAGGAGGAGGAGGAGGAGGAGGAGGAGGAGGAGGAGGAGGAGGAGGAGGAGGAGGAGGAGGAGGAAAAAAGAAAGAAAAGAAAAAAGAAAAGAAAAGTTGTAGCCAGACATTGGGGCAAGGTGAAATCTACCTCCAGCATAGTAGCTGTGGCCTACAATGATAGCTTAGTTTCTTAGTAAACTAGTTTCTCTATTATATATGAAAAAACAGGGAAAGTGAGTTGAAGTAATTCTTATTGATTTCCCCCATATTCTTTTATTTAGTGCATGAGCTGAATCTGTCTGTCTTCACCCTGTATGTGTATATACAGGTATACCTCAGTTAATGACAGTAATTGGATCAGATTGCGCCCATGCAACCTCTTCTCTCTCATGGACCCCATTGCTCTCCATGGTTTATGAAAGAACTTAGGAAGATGAAACGAGAGAAGAGACATCTATAGCATGGCTGGAGATCAACAAGGGATGAACTCAATTATACACGGGTGTCATGAGCTCTTTTGGATAAGGAGGACTCAGAGGTTTACCTGCAAGGCTGAGTGGAGGAATGTGCAGAGCTTGGTACTCTCTCCACTCCTATTTAACATCTACATGAAACCACTGGGTAAGACCATTCATTGCCATGGGGTGAGATATCATCAGTATGCTAATGATACCCAGTTATATATCTCCACCCCTGGCAACCTAAGCAATGTTGTTAATGTCTTGTCCTGGTGCCTGGAGGCTACGGGGGTCTGGATGGGGAACAATAGGCTTCAGCTGAATTCTGGCAGGACTGAGTGGCTTTGAGTTTTGGGATCTTCTGGATCTGGGACTTTACCATCTTTGATTTTGGATGGGGTTGCATTACCCCAGACAGACCCCATCCACAATCTGAGGGTCCTTCTAGACTCACAATTCCTGCTCAAGGAGCAGGTAGTAATCATGGCTAGGAGAGCCTTTACACAGCTTCATATTGTGCACCACTTGTGCCCCTTCCTGGACCATGGGGCTCTACTCACAGTCACTCATGCCCTGGTCACCTCCAGATTGGATTACTGGAGCTGCCCCTGAAGAGCATCTGAAAGCTTCAACTGGTGCAGCGTGCAGCTACATGGACAGTTATGTGCATCCCAGGTCAGCGCACATTACACCTCTGTTTACTGAGCTGCACTGGTTGCTGGTTTGTTTCTGGGTGCAAGTCAAGGTGCTGGTTTTGATCTTTAAAGCCCTACATGGCCTGGGACCAGGTTACTTAAGTGACCACCTCTCCCTGATTATATCTACCTGTCCCATCAGGTTGAGCAGGAGGGGTATGCTGAGGGTCCTGTCTACCAAGGAGTTCCATCTGGCAGGACCCAAGAGACATGCCTTTTCTGCTGTGGTCCCCGCCCTCTGGACACCATTCCCCCTGAGGTAAAGTTGGCTCTATCCCTGTCTGCCTCCTGGAAGGCCCTTAGAACCTGCTTTTTCCATCCATGGTGTGCCTGCAAGAAGGTTATATAATTTCAAATGACTGTTGTTCTCCTGCATTCTTGGGTTTTTACGCTTTTTATTTACATTTGGCTGTTTTATGGTTTTGATTGTTAATATGTTTGTATGCTGCTCAGAGTCACATTTCATGAGATGGGGAGCTATATAAATCAAATAAACAAACAAACAAACAAATAAGGACCAGAATTTCCTTTGCTAAGCTAAGTGGTTCTAAAGCATGACATCATGTGACCATGGCGCTTAGTGATGGCAGTTCCAGCAGTCCCCAGTTACCATTGTTAAGCGAGGACCATGCAGGTCATTAAGCAAGAACCTCACATGATCACAACTTCCAACTTCCTGCCAGCTTCCCCATTAACTTTGCTTGTGGGAAGCCAGTAGGGAAGGGCACAAATCACAATCACGTGACCATGGGATGCTGCGACAGTTGGAAATCCAGGCTGGTTACCAAGGACCCAGATCACAATCACATGACCATGGGGGCACTGTGCCAGCTGGAACTTTGAGGACTACCACCTGTTCACCACCATCACAAGTTTGAATGGTCACTGAATGAGTGGTCATTAAATGAGGACCACCTGTACAAATGCTCATAAACACACACACACACACACACACACACACACAAGATATCAGTATTGTTGCTGCATCTGTATCATTACTAACTGAGCAGGAAAAGTTGAAGAGGAGAGCAATTTTGGATGAATGAGTAGAATTCGTTCAAACTTGTGATGGCACTGAATGAGTGGTACTTACAACTGGTCCTCAGAGATCTGGCTGTCACAGCATCCCTGCAATCATGTGGTCACCATTTGCAACCTTCTTTGCCGGCTTCCCACAAACAAAATCAATGGGGAAGCTGGTAGGAGGTCACAGATGGTAACCACATGACATCCTCGCTTAACAACCCACAGTGATTCGGTTAATGACAGCAACCAAGTATGCTGGAACTGCTATTGCTAAGCGGCATGGTCAAGTGACATCATGCTTTACGACCGTGATGGCAATTCTGATCCCAACTGCTGTTGTTAACCAAGGACTACCTATATTCCTATGTATTAGAACATGTGGCTAACTGGACAAGCCCCATCACAAAAATATGAGGGCTCATTGACTCATATGATTTCGTCACATGAATTCTTAACATCTTTTCAAATAATATTTAAATGTATATAATTGGATTTATTGGAAAAAAAAATTAATGTTAAAGATGTTAATGTTAAGTTAGTTTATGTCCCCAAACTTTGGAATCTAACTATTTTTGAGGAGTTATGGTTATATTGGGCCTGGGGTGTGGCTAAGAGAATGATTTGAGAAATTTGAAAAGTAGTTGTATTCCTGATGTTAAGGATTGGATTCAAGAGATATGTAACTTACCTGTTTTTGAAAAGGCTTTTTTTTTAAAATCTTTTTCATATATTTATCTTTTTCTCTTCTTCTTCATCTCCTCCTCCTCCTCCTCCTCCAGTTACTTGCTGGTTTTTTGTTCTTTTTCATATATTTCTCTTTTGTCTTCTCCTTCTCCTGCAAAATTTGTTATGAGAAATAAATATTTTTTAAAAAATTTAAAAAGAGAGCAGTGGACACCTACCAGAGATTAATTTTCTACACAAGGCCAACTATCTACTGAAGCTTTTTCTCAAAATGAGAAGATTCTGTGGCAAAGAATGGGATATGGCATAAAGGAAAGGCTTCATGAAACTCAGCCAGCTTGTATGATGAAAAGCAGGTCCTGCCAGATTTGTTGTCTATGAACACTATAGATTTAAAACTAATCCATTAATAGTCATCATTGGATCCCTATATAATTTCATATACATATAATTTCTCTATATAATTTCATTGAATTCCAATACCCAGAACTAAAAGTGCTCTATACATATATAAAAATATACATACATATAGCGGCCTTGCATTCCAGATTAGCAACTCTATATACACATAGAAGCTCCAGGATTCACTCGTGAGACATCCAAGCTCATACAGGTAGTCCTTGCTTAACAACTGCCCTGTTTAGCAACCATTTGAAGTTATGATGGCACTGAAAAAGTAACTTTATGACTGGTCCTTACACTTACAATCATCACAGCGTCCCCACAGTCACATGATCTCCATTTTCACATGTCACAGACAGCTTTCAACAAGCTCAGTCAATGGAAAAGCCAGTAATGTTGCAAGTTGCAGTCACTTGATGTCTCATTTAACGACCATGGGTGATTTGCTTAATGACCACAGCAGAAGTGAGGTTGTAAGCCCATTATGGTCACATGATGTCTCACTTAACAGCCATGTTGCTTAGTAATGGAGTTGCCAGTCCCAATTGTGGTTGTTAAGCAAGCACTACCCATAGTTAAATAAGGAGCTACTGGACCAGATTGGAATCTAACTTCCATGGATTTTAGACTAATGCTGGAAGTCTTTGTTGTCTCAGAGGATGAAGATCTCAACACAATAAAATCTATTGTGCATTGTAGTACAACACTTCTTAACTTGGGAATCTTAATCAAATGGCAACAGATATATTGCAAATATGGTAAGAGTTTTACTTGACTATCTCACCTGACTACCTGGATAGGAGATGTCCAAGAAACACCAGAAAGTAGGAAGTTGAAAGAAACATTCTGGAAGGAGGCAATGGCAATCCACTTTTTATTGCTGCCAAGAAAACTACATAGATACTCGAGTCACTAAAAGCTGAGCTCAGCTTGAAAGAGATGTTATATTTCACCAAGAAATAATAATAATATAAAACTGATCTGAGGTTAATAAATGCCTACTTGGACAGGATGGATGTACTTCTCTTTGTGGTTCTTGTCTTCTGGCTAGACTGGCTCACGCTACTCTTGAAAAGATGACATACATGAGCAGATATTATTTATGGGACTTCAGGTAATAGTTATGGACAATTGTTTTATTCAGCAGGTTCAGCACCAGTTTTGGTTATTTCTAGTCTGAAGTAAGACTTATGAGACTAAAATGAGGTGGCACCTGGAGTTACTTATTTAGAGAAAATCAGTAAGTTATTTTCTTCTGTAAATTGTTTTTTTTTTTTTAAATCATCAAACAAAATAAGTTATTTCTTTTAAGTGGGGGGGGGGACTTAGAGTAATTAATCTTTTCCAGTTTTTAAAGTAGTATTAAAGAGTTGTGTTAAAACAAAACCTGATTCTGATTTTAAATTATTTAGCATTGCTTTTGATTGGATATTATTTATTTATTTGTTTGTTTGTTTTTACTTAGTTTACAAGTTGCTTTGAAGCTTCAGCGGCTCAAGTGGCTTCAATACCAATTCAAAACTAAAATAAGTACAACTATCACTATGGCTATTGTGACAACTAAGAAGCATTTCTAATTAATGAAATGGAGAGCAAGCCTATATTCCTTCTATTTAAGTAGCTATTATTGCCAGTGAGTGAATTGTAATCTTAAACAAGGTGAGGTCAAGAGGCTTATTTATCTAACACACTGAATTCTATACATGTCTTAAAGGGGAAAGTGATTTTTTTTCCCACCCTCAGGCTATTAGTCATGGTCTGTGATTCATGGGAAAAATGTAGGAAGTCTCAAAATTGTGTCTCTATTATTTCAATTTCTGTTAGACTTTGAATTCCAAAGTGAAATTCCTATTATTCTTTTGTAAGTTGGCCTAGAAGGGTACCAACAGTCTTCGCCTGGCAACACCTGCAGTTGGTTGTATTCAAAAGGCATAACTTTTTTTCCAAGGAGATTCTGAACTCCTTGGTTATTGTCTCAGGGAGGATAAAGATCTAGATTCTATACCTGACTGGCAGAAACATTCCTTCACCAAAAGGACTCTAAACATTGTTTTAGAAGTAATGAGTCCTGCTGATTTCATCATGGTTTGGAATAAAACAGAGAGGTTTTGCTCATAATGAGCTTCCTATCCACAGAAGCTAGTGAGCTTTTATACTATTCCTTTTATTTCCTGCTATTTCAGTAAAGGCCCCCAGAGCTGTAGGCAACCCTCTTGGCCCTGAAGCACACAGGAAACTTGGCAGAAACATACACTTCAAAAATAATAAGAGATCATTCTCCAAACTAAAAGCATAATAATAACTTCAACATAAGAAAAAAGTAGTTAAATAGATGAGGCTGTTTTGCCAACATGGATGATGGTGGGATGAAGCCAAAGAAGGGGAACTGCCAGAATCAAGGCAGAACAAAGCACTGGAGGAAGGAGAAAGGCAGAACACTAACACCTGAGACAAATAATAAAAGCCCTCTTGGCAAATTTCATTCCTAATGTGTGGAAACTATACTCCTTTATAATCAGTCTTGAATAGTCCATCAAATTCGTTTGTTCAAATTATGTATTGATCTACCTGGTTGGCTTTCCAGTCCCTCTAAATACCATTCTCTTAACATAAGTTAAGTAGACTCCAAACTTTCACAAACAATAAAACAAGAGACATCAAATAAAAAACAGATGATTATAAGGAACCAATACACACCAACCTTCCATGTAGTAGTACAGTTCTGAAGCAATTAATTATGGATGCTTTCAAATTAATGACTGAAGTGACTTGTTGGCTGTAGGGTCTGATCTCCACATTATAAGAGAGATACCAAACAGCATCCTTAATTAAGCTAGAGAAATATATCTGAGCATGGGATGGTGTTAATATGGTTATTTCACTGTCCTGACAGCTACTAGAAGGTATTTATATTTATTTATTTATATTTATATATCAAATTTGTCACTGCCCATCTAGCTGAAATGACTCTGGGTGGTTTACAGCAGAGATAAAATCAATTAAAATACAGTATAAAAACAATCTTAATAAATAACTTCCAAGAAAGATGGAGAATTGGCAAATAAATCAGGGAGCATCGTCAAGGCACTAACCCCAGGGATGGTTAGAGCTCATGTTGCCCCATGCACACTGGCAGAGCCAGGTCTTTAATCCTTTCCAGAAAGCCAGGAGGGTAGGGGCCCACCACATCTCTGGGGGGAGAATATTCCAAAGGGGCAATGGCAGAGAAGGATCTCCTCCTGGGACCCGCCAGCCGACATTCTCTTGCTGACAGGGTCCACAACGTGCCCTCTCTGCCTGACCAGGTGGAATGGGTTGATGTAATGGGGATGAGACGGTTCCTCAGGTAACCTGGCCCCATGCCATGTAGGGCTTTAAAGATGATAACTAACACCTTGAATTGGACCCAGAAGCAAACTGGCACCCAGTGCAACTCCCGCAGCAAAGGTTTTACATGTGCCATCCTAGGGGCACCTAATACCATCCGCACAGCTCCATTTTGAACCAGCTGTAGCTTCCAGATACCCTTCAAGAGTAGTCCCATGTAGCACGCATTGCAATAGTCTAACCAAGAGATGACCAGGGCTGAGTGACTAACCGAAGAGCCTCCTGATCCAAGAAGGGGCATAACTGGTGCACCACACGAAGGTGGGCAAAGGCCCTCCTGGCCACGACTGCCACCTGCTCCTCAAGCAGGAGTTGCGAGTCCAGGATGACCCCCAGATTACACACCAGATCTGTTTGGGGCAGTGCAACCCCATCCAAAACCAAAGATGGTAAGTTCTCGGATACAGAGGGGCCTCCAATCCACAGCCACCCTGTCTTACCAGGGTTCAGCTGAGGCCTGTTATTCCCCATCCAGACCCCCATAGTCTCCAGGCAGTACAAAAGGGTGACCAAACTCCTTAGAGAACCTGAAGATTATGGGTCTAGGGAAAATGACCTTAGGATGAGTATAGAATCAACAGCAGATCATCACAACTGAATGAAGACAGGAGAAATGTATCTGGTCTTTCAGAAACTATGAAATAGTTTAAGAAAAGTCATTGTAGAACTGGGTAAATTTATACCTTTAGTTTCCACAAACCAAATGAGCTTTATAGTTCTGTATGGGGAAAAAGCTACTCCACTAAAATGAGAACCAGAGTAATGGAGATCTGAAATTTAATTTTCTTTATTAAGATACCCATACAGTGATCACTGGGCCCCAGCTAAATTGAACTGAGAGCCCCAAGCTTAGGTCAGTGAAGATTATATGGAAACAGAGAGAAGATGTGCTAATCTATAGTATGCAATTAATTACATAGTATAGCCCCCAGTTTTACATCACTAATGAAACAAATACTTGGACACAAACCTTGACGATGATGCTAGGTTTTTCTGTTTCCCTAATATGTCCCGTTAAGCATGGAAGCTGGACCTTCTGTTTGTTCCTGACTGAACATTTTATTTATTGGGTAAGGTGGACCTGCTTCATGTTCCCCCTTGCTTGGCAGATTTAGTCTCATGCATTCTTATTCACTTCTTTGCCTCAGGGTCAATGGTGGTTAGCTGCAGGGTCAGAAAGCATTCTATATTCCCTGCTTGTTACTTGTATAACTTGGGTGAATATACTATATTCATATTAAAAAAGAAAGGATTGATTTCTTGTTTTCTTTGCATGCTAGCTGAGAAAAAAATTCAAACTTCTAAAGCCCACAATCAGAATATATGTTTTTCATGCAGAAAATGGGAATTAGTTTCTCCAATGCTTCCAAGAAAATTTTCTGCCTGAAAACTTTCTATCAGTTTCAACAAGACTGAACTAATATCAATGATCTGGCTTGAAATACAGCAGCTTCTTATGTTCTTATCTTTGAACTGAATCCACACTGATTCCTTGTTCATCTGAAAAGATGAGGATGATGGAAAGGGTAGCCAAGATCATCAGCTGGAATCACAGGGTGTTCAATGCAGGGAATGTTGAGCATCACTTATTTCTGTTTTGGAAAGGAGATAAATGCAGTACTAAAGTAGAAGGAAAAAAAGACACCTAAGATCAGAAAGGACTTTGGAATTATGAGTCCAAATGCATCCTTAGCTTCACATGAAGGACGAGGGAATAAAGGAACATGTTCAACGACTTGGTGGTCACCATCAAAATCTAATATTGTTCAGTTAGTGATACTGAACACCAATCCAAAGTAGAATAATACTTGATTTACTTTTATGGATTCACTGATTCATTAATCAATTAATCAACCTTTTCTCCAAGAACTCTACTAGCATATATAGCACTCCTCCTCCAAACTTTCCTGTGAGATAGGTTATTGAGACAGTAATTGGCCCATAATCGTGTAGTGAGTTTCATAACTAGGATGACTTGAGACACAGTCTCCCACGCCTAGTCCAGCACCTTAATAATTACATCACACTGGTTCTCTAGTAGGCAATACATCTATGCAAATTAGAGCCAGTACTTTATATACTAATTTTAAACATGATGTGTTAGGAAAAAAGTTTCCTCTCTTTGTTATATGTTCATTATGAAAAGGATCTATATAAAAGGCCTGCAAATTTCAGTCCTATTTATACTGTGATTTCAGCACTAACAACCTTTGTGTATATATAAAATGAGTTTAAAAGTTGTTAAGGAAGGCGATACACATTTGTAATATACTGCATGTGATTTTAAAGAAAAAAGTTAAGTGAAAAATTGGTGGTTATGTCTGAAATTAGGGTGTGAAATATTGTGTAATGTATTGCCTTTTTGTAATTGAAAAATCTTCAAAGTGGGATTCAAAAAGAAAATACTGGTAGATAAAAAGTAAGCATGATCTATCAATACCTTTGAAGTACTTATTGGAAGTTATTTTGGTGAATGAGTAATAGAATTTAGACCGTAGAACCATAGAGTTGGAAGGGACTTTAACTAGTCCAATTCAATGAAGAAGCCAACATAGAACATTTCTGACAGCCTTTGTCTGAAGACCTCTAGCAAAAGAGAACTCAGTATTTCATGTGGCAGCCTGTTCCAGTGCCTGATAGATCATACAGTCTGAAGTCTTACTCGTAGGTTTAACCCATTGGTTCTACTCCTGGTCTATGGGGCAACAGAGCATAAGTCTACTCCCTCTTCTGTGTGACAGTCCTGATATTTGAAAACTGCTGTCATGTTTCCTCACAGTCATCCCTTCTGAAGACTAAACATATGTAGATACTTTAATCATTTAGTTTCATTTAAACCCTTATGTAGGCTATACATATATAGATGCTTATAACCATTTAGTTTCTAGAGCCCTCACTGTCTTGGTAGCCCTCGTCTGACCTCACTCCAATTTGCCACTGCCTTTTTTTTTAACTGTGGTGCCCAGAACCAGACACAGTAGGGTCTGGGCACAGTAGAATGGAACAATTACTTCCCATGATATAGATTCTATGCTTCTGTTGAAGCGTTCCAAGATATGGTTTGTCTTTTTATCAGCTGCATCACACTGCTGTTGACAAAGACGCCCAGATCCTACATACTACTGCAAAGCCAGGTCTCCCCCCATCCTATACTTCAGCCTTTCATTTTTTCTATCCAGGTGCAGAACTTTAGTTTTTTTCCCATTAAATTCCATCCTATTCATTTCACCTTGCTGCTCAAACCTATCTAAATGTTTTTTTAATCGTCTTGTTTTCCTCTAAAGCATTAGCCAACTTTTCCAGCTTTGCATCATCTGCATTCTTGGTAAACATCCCCTCAATTCTGTCATTCATGTTATCAATGGTAGGGCCCAGGACAGAGCCCTATGGCATTCCATTCAAAACCTCTCTTCATGTTGATGTGAAGCCTTTAATGAATAATTGTTGAGTGCGTTCATTCAGCCAGTTGTGAATCCATCTAACAATAGTATTGTCTAGCTTATATTTCACTATTTTATTAAGGAGAATATTATGAGATCCTCTTTCTGAGGCTTTGCTGAAGTCCAGCTATACTACATCTGAGGCATTCCCCTGATCTACTAAGCTAGTAACTCCATCAAAGAAGGACTGAAGGTTAGTCTGGCATGATTTGTTTGTGACCAAACCATACTAGCACCTATTAATTGTAATGTTCCTATCCAATTGCTAACACACACGACGTTTGATTATCTGTTGAAGAACATGCCCAGTATAGGCATCAAACTGACGGGACTATAGCATGAGTCCTCTTTCATCCCCTTTTTGAAGACAGGGATATTTGCTCTCCTCTAGTGTTCTGAGATTTTGCCAGTACTCCAAGAGTTCACAAACATCACTAAAAATCATTTTGCAATTTCCTTCATTTGTTCCTTCAGTACCCTGGGATGTAATCAATCTGGCCCTGGAGACTTGAATTAGTTTAAGTTAGCTAAATTTACTTTTATCTTTTCCTTGTCTATCCTAAACTGCAGTTCTGTCATTCTCCCAGTGGTATAACAATGAACACCTAGGTCAATAAACACCTAGATCATCTCCATTTCCCTTTTGAAAGAAGATAATTGTAAAACAAGAGTTAAGAAATTCTGCCTTCTCATCATCAGCAAGTACCAATTTACCACTTTCGCCTTGCACAGACCAACACTTTTGGCTTTTCTTTTGTTTCTAATGTACCCAAAGAGATATTTCTTGTGGTTTTTGGTTTCTCTCATTAGCTTCAGCAAATTCTGAGTTTTAGCCTTTCTGACACAATCCACATAGCTTCTGAAGGCTACCTTATATTGTTCTCCAATTATGTGCTTCTCCTTCCTACATGTCTTTTTTTCTCTTCTTCAGAGAGCTTTGCATTTTTAGATTTCTCCCATTTTTCCTTCTTGAAGGAATTGCTTGCGATGATATCTTAAGTGTCTCATTTCGAAGGATTTCCCATCTATTTTCTGATACTTTTAGAAGTGAACTGGCTTTAAGCTCATACCAATTGAAGCAAATATGTGTACCTCAGGGTTGAACTGTGGAGTCCTTGGGGTTCTCTGAGCTTGGTTGTTTTCTTGCAAACGTTTCCTTACCCGGCTAGGTAACCTCTTCAGTGCTAGAATGGAATGGGGTTTGCTCTCTGTTGATATACAGCGGCATGCCCTGCCAGTGTTGGTGGGGGTGGGGGTTTTGTTTTGTTTTTCCCCCACTCTGGTAGTTCCTTAATTAGGGTATTGTTTACTGCTTGATTGTATGTCTGGTGATAATCTTGTCTGGTGATAAGCTCATAATCCATACATTTATTGGGACCAAGAAAGCATTACATTTGTCTCCCAGGCAGGCAAAACTCACCACCTGTGAGCTCATAAGCATCATCACCCACTCTATTCCTCACAGAACAGCAGGAACTTTCCCTTCTTATTTGCAAAGTATGTTGATTATACTCATATGCTTGCGAATGAGAAACAGAAGACTCTGCCCCCACTTCTTGCTCAGTTTTGTGATTGTATGATAAACCTGATTCCTGGGACTCAGATTTCTGCTAAATGCTATATCTAGAAAGGAACAAAATTGGTCAGGAATTTACTGATGACAATTTGCATAGGAGCTTCATCTGCCACTCTTTCTCTACTGCCAGTGCTCCTACCTCCCCCACCCCCAAAACAAAGTAGGATGGTTTTCTATAATTAAAGACTCCTGAATCTAGGAATCATCATCTTATTTCTCTTACTTCTGAACTCTTAGAATGACTGCAGAAAATATTAATTTTTATCAAGTTAGATCTCAAAGGGGCTTACATTCTAAATTGCATGAAGAAAGGTCATGAACACATAATGTCCTTTGATACCTTTTCTGTAAGTTTGAATATTTGACCATTCTATTCAAATTATCTGGAAGCCCCTCAATTTTCATGAGATTTATGATTCATAGTTTTCATAACCCATTGGACAGCATTTAAATCATTTATTTGAATGATTTGTTGATCTGCTCTGATGATCATGTTATCCACACCAGAAGCATTTGAGCAGTTCTTCAGCAATGTCTCAGATACATCCTTTCTACTAAACTAGAATAATCTGCCTTTCTTATATTATTTCAGCTACTATGTTTCCTTGAAATGAATCCAGATCAATCCTGCCACAGCTATTTTATCTTGAAACACTGCCTTCCCCACCATTCAAGCTCAGAGTTATACAATGTCTTCTAGGCTTTGCTAATTTTTATTGTAAATTTGTTCATAATTTTGCTGCAATCACCATCCTACTTGTTCATCTTACTATGAAAGGGTTAGAGTTCACTTTTAAGTGGAGTCCTTAAATCCAGCAGGCATTTCACTTACTCAAGTGGACTTTCACAACTCAACTCATCCTCTCCAATCCAGATCCCACCTGCCCCTTTGTTCTTTTGATTTGGGGGGGGGGGGGTCACAACTTTACAGTCTATACCAGAATTGTTCCACCATGTGTACTTTATCAGACAACTTCTCTTGGTTGAATGGATCTATGATTTTTTTAAAAAATAAGGAGCTTTAGCTGTCAAATAAGCTTTTCGACATTGTCTCCATTTCCATAAAGGAGCTTTACGCTCTGAAAAAGTCCAAACTGAACAAAAAAAAATCTGGAACATTTGCAAATTTGTCACAGATGCATACAGTGCCAACTCAGGTGTGCACAATATAATCCACCATCCTGTATCCCAAAGACTCTTCTATTAGCCTTGCTCTCAGCATTGGGGACCAGAAGGGAGACTACTTCCCTGACCAATTAATCCATGCTCAACTAGAGGAGGGAGCATATACCATGAACTTGGATGGTCTTTATCTTCCCTCTTTTCTTGGGAACAGGGAGAACTGCATCACAATGGTCTACCGTACATCCCTCTTCCCTGGAGGAAAAAGATTTCATTGGTTTGCCATGACAGCAAGACAGCTGAACATTTTGGAACATTTAGAACAATTTACTTCCTGCTCTATGACTTCTGGTGGACTCAGATTACAGTTGTACATGTAATGAGAGAGAGAGGGAGAGACAGAGAGGGAGAGACAGAGAGAGAGAGAGAGACTGCAATTACCCTAAAACTGAGAGGGAAAGTTTTCAACATGGAGAAGCTGTTGACAAAGAAGTTGAGGATATAGAAGTTCTTCCTGTTCCCATGGACTGATATTAGGAGGGAGAAGGGAGGGAGAAATGCCAGAAAGGGGAAAAAAACTCCATCAAACAAGAAACATCCTCCTCCTAAAATCTCCAAGCAGGAGGAAGTATGAATAGAGACATCCAAAGGAGGAGGGCTTTCTCAGCTTCACTCAACAAACAGATGGAACTACATAGAGGGCTAGCGAATTCTGGGAGTTGAAGTCCACACATCATAAAGTTGTCAAGGTTGTGAAACACTGCTACAAGTGAAATTCCCCCATTCCATGTTAACAGTCAGTATATTTTTATTGAATATAGCAACTTTCATTGCAATTCATGCCTCCCTCTCAACATTGGGAATGTTAATTGTTTAGGATGCCAGGGTGAGTGAATGTCAGCCTTGCGAAGTATTCTAACTTTATTGTAAGGTTACATTAACAGAATCTTGGCAGTCTGAAAGTACATCTCTTCCCCCCTTACCTTTATAGTCTAAGAAACTAGGAAGGGTCCCTTCTGAGATGTTTGCCATGCCCCCATTGCTTCGGTGGGCTAAGCTGGCTGCCACTTATCTGACCGTTGTCTAGTCTGCAGCCCTTTCTCCTGTCTCCCAAGGTCACTGCCACATACCATTACAATGAAAGACCATACCATTACCTTCCCTTATTCCTTATATAGAAAATGACTGTCCTAAGGTTGAATGTTATTCCAGTGGGACACTGGACCTGATGAGTGAAGCCAGCCTCACCTTACGCGAGGAGGGACAGATGACTTAACATGTCATAATATCATCATGCAAATGATGGGAATTATGGCATCATCATAGCTTGTACCAGATATCTATGACCGTAGATCATGCAGTACACAAAATATGGTCCTCTTACGTGAGTGAATAGCTAGGAGTGCTGTTAATACTTCTTTCGTTGTCCAATATAATTCAACTGAAGCAGTAGCTTCACTATTCCAAGTGGCAGGGCTGGCCTTGCCAAAAAAGTAGCATTACAGATTGATCTCTTAATATTAAACTTTGTAGCTCAGTGAGGGAGCACAGACCTGTATGCAATGCATCATATACTTAATCCCTAGCAACTCCTGGTAGGGCTGGAAACATTGCCTTCTGAAATTCTGGCAGCTTCCTATGTTTCCATTCAATAAATTCATCCCGACTGATTGCAACAGCATGTAATAGGGTTAATTCATACATCGCCACTGGGATGATTTCACATAATCTCTACATGGGACATAATTTGGGAGTTTTCCTGATTTTACACTGCAAGAATACATTCTATGGGCAGGAACCCAGGAATCAAGCAACTCATACATGGTTTTCTCTTTCCCTGAGATATGTGAGGCTCGTGGTTCCTGTTTGCAGATACAGTGAGTCCAAACATACTTCATAAGTCTGGCTTTTGTGCCCAATGGCTTAATATAGTTTTGGCCTAAATTTGCATACTACAAAAAATGTCATTTCGTATTTGGTTTTGTGTTCGATTATAAGAAGTGGCAAATGGTTTGACAGTCCAGTCTCCTGATTTTCACTGAAAACCCCAAGTTTAAATATCACTACAGTATAATCATTTAAGATTAGCAGATCAGTAAAGATCTGGTGTTGTCATTTTTCAGTAGATTAATCAAAACACTTTACAGTTGAGCAAGAAAGATACACCTGTCACTGATATTTTTAATTGTTCATGATTTGTATTTTAAGCAAAGGTTCCTAAAGTAAACAGGATTAATTTATATGACTATAAACTAAAGTACATCAGTGGAATATCAATGGAACAAAGCCCCTGAAAAAAGTATGCAGTTACTGCTTCCCAAATGGTATATTATAATATATAATAAAGTACAGTAAAGAATAACAAAGGATTGTGGGTTGAGATTTTTTTTTAAATGTATGTGTTTTAATAGAGAAAGCACATATTTTAACCGCCCAGAGTCACCTCCTCATGAGATGGGCAGTGCCTAAATTTGAAATATAAATCAATAAATATTTTAAAATACCTCAAAATTTAAAAAAAATACTTTCTTTTCTAAAATATCACCCAGATTTCAACCAGTTCTGCAACTAACTGTATAATCCAGGGCATGTTTAGTGAGAAGAATATCACATTAAATTGATTAGGATTAATTCCAAGCTAAGAGGCTACATGCTTGCAACCTTAAGTCACCCTGTAGTCCTTGCCACTGATTGGAAGGTAGGAACTAACATGTGTGCCAGCTGAGAGCATGCAAACAAGCCAAGTCAAGGGAACAGTGGCAGTGCAGATCAGTTGCTCACAAGGAAGGGAGGACCAGCAGTCAAGATCCAACTCTATTCCCCAAAGGTTGATCAGTATTCCTGCCAACTTTCTGGCCTTGGCTATGTGCAGTTCAATCACACCCCATTGTCTATGGTGCAGAGGGCAGTGGAGAGCTATGACAAAGAAGGGGGTGTGCTACATAGTGGCTAGAACACCAACCTCTTTGTTCTGCCATATCTGGAAAAGAACATTGTTAACTGCAGCTTGTGCATTAAAACACAATCACTAGAACAGGGAGGGGCTACATGCAAAGGGCTAGGTCCTTTGCTCAGGCTTGATGGATGAAACTACAAAGAGTAAATAAAACTTTTAGTCTGTTTAGCACAGCATCATTTACATCATTTGGAGGTGGCTCTGTGGGGTCTCAGAAGTGGCATTTTCCAGCTGGAGTTGTCAGAGACTGAACCACAGATTTTCTGCATGCACAGCATGTGCTGTTCAAGTAATATTGCCTTTTTAAAATTAATTTTATTTGTTAAAATGATGAAATAAAAAAAGAAAACAATCTACATTAGTGATTTATAATAAAGAGAAATAAGCTAATATGTAACAAAATGTATTGCTAAATAAGGTCTTGTAATATTTTTTTTTTAAAAATCCCCTCTCACCCCTATGGGTGGCATGTGTCTTCCTCAGTCTCGGGTCTTCTACCAGAGGCCTGGGAGTTTGAGGGTTCTGCGCAGTATCTTAGCTGTTCGCAGCACTGCACTCTTCTGGCCAGAGAGCTCGGATGTTGTTCCTGGGATCTGTTGGAGCCACTCTGCCAGCTTAGGAGTCTCAGCCACAAGTGTTCCTACTATCACTGGGACCACTTTGGCCTTTACTTTCCACAAATACACACACACACACTCACACATACATGCAATTATTATGCTTAGCATTAAATCCAGACCATATAGCAACATACTGTGTCATCTTCTCATTTTCAAAAAGAGATAACAAATTCATATCCTGAAAATTCAAGTGACTTTTTTCCCCAATTGCCTGGAATTATCCTCCTTGCCTATCCTAGCTCAGTAGAGCCGAAGCTCTTCATGAGATGACAAATTCCATGTATTAGGAATACAGTTCAACATCATACTGAGATCTTTACCTATAATATTTCTTTTCAAAATTGTACTAATATATGTATTGATCTGAAACCAAAAGAAAGCTCTAATAGAACAGTACCAAATCATGTGAGTTAAAAAATGTCCACATTTCTTAAACTGCCAATATTGGAAATATAATGCCTATTACTTTTAAATATTCTTTGGGAGTCCAATAGGCCCCAAATAACATTTCAAATCATAGAAAATATACTTCAAAGTTTTTAATGCCTGGGCCGATTGATTTTCCAGAATTAAATATTCCATTTCTTCTTTCCATAGATCAAATATATAACTGATACACTTTCATTTTGCATTTTAATGCTTTATAAAATGTACAAGTAAGATTGTCTTGTCCAACACACTGATGTCAGTAGAATTAAATGTCCCCAATTCGGTATTCAGTCTGGTTATCTCTCTGCTTCCTTGTTTGCATGCTTCCATAATTATCACTTCAAATCACGATAACCTATCTAAACTAACCCAAATTAAGAAGAAGCATATCAATGTGTTACTATTCAGGAGAGTTTTTAAAAAATGCAGACCCATAAAGGGTGTTTTTGCCCTGAGCCTATAGGCCCTTACTTACTGCTTTACATTCTTTTTCCTTTGTTTCTCTCTTTGGTTGATTAATTTCATTTCTCCAAGAATCTTATTAAAAAAGCAAGTTGCAAAAAAAAAAAAAAATGATAAGCAGATAAGCAATATCATCACTCTCATATATAAAATCTCAGCTGAACCTTAGTCAAACTATTTCACATAATAATGAAGTAAAAGTAATTAAAAGTAAGGGCAATGTAAAATAAGCCTATAAGCTAGCAAAAATAAGACACTCTTAACTAATTTCTGAAAGATCTTAAAGTACTGTTGACAGGAAGATATTTGCTCACAGGAGAGATTTATCTGATATAAAGACACCTGCTGCGTGGGATGGAAAGACCACCTCCAATAATCTCTTACAAAATGATAAGCATAGCTTAGTTAGAATTAGGGTTAGAATTTTATATTATTTTAAATTAGAACCATGCTTATTCCCTAAGCACTGATATTGAACTATATTTGTATTTGCATTTCAAAATAAATGGCTGCTTTTCACCACTGAGGAAGAAGGTAGCTAGGATTCTGTACAGTGATGATCACTGGTATATAAATGAACAAGATCTATTATCACCCATTCTCTTCACTTTGCAAGAATCTCTGGTAGGCATCTTGAAAATATCAATTCTCAACTGTTTTAGTGTTTCATGATGCTCTTTTGTACCCAGTGACTTCAATTAAGGGCTGCAGTATAGGCATTTTAAAATACATTCTAAATCACAGAAGGATTTCCCCACCTCCTATAGAAACATGACTTTAAAGTCTTCCCAATATTTTAGGGAGGTACGATGTGATGCACCAATGTAAGTGCTTTCTATTTATGTTGGATACTGATCTTAATATTCAAGAGAAGAGAGTATAAAGTTAACAAGCAATTATTTGGCAAATTAGTACTCAACAACCCTGAGTAAATAGGAAGTTTGAAACCTATCTGTTATATAGCTACTTTAATTTGCATAGCACACTGGTGTGTTTGCTTTGCAAATACTTTGCAATGAATCATCATTTGTGCTATACAGTCCAAAGAAAAGCAATCAAAATTCACAGCAAGACAATGAAATTAATTATAACTGTTGAATTCTGTGGTGGTAATTCCTCCTCATGCTGGAAGATTAATTGCATTGCACTTTCCCTGCACTCCACTAAATGATCTGATGAATGTATAATCATTTACAGATTTCTCAAATGCTGAAAATTGATTACCTTTGATTAGCTCTGATCTGCACAAAGAGCTCTGACAGAGTATCACTGAAACATTACAACATTACAGACAAAGTAACAAATGATTTAATTACCAGTGTGCTTATTAATGTTAGATTCCCTGCAGTGATCCTGGCAAATCTGAGGCCTGTAATAGACCTGTGGGTTTCACTGAATTCCATTAGGGTTTAAGTAATATTTCTCACTATTTCACAAATCCTTCTTTTCATAGCTGCTTAATAACGCTAATTAATTTTAATTTACACCCCCAAAAATCTATCACATCTCTTACAAACTTTTAATTAGATGCAAAATAGGGGAACTCGCCTCTTTCTTGAAAGCATGTAAATATGATCTGCCATTGTTGATGTTTCCAAATATGGTTAGCATTAAAAGGAATTTATTTTCCTGGGATGCTCTTTGAAAAAGGAAGTGTAGACAAACGTTGAATACTAGCAGCAAACTGATTTCACTCGGTTGCCTAAACAGAAACCAAATATGTGTGTGGTGAGGGGAAAGGATAGTAAAATGTTGAACTCGGGGAATGGTAAACATCATTTCGATACCTTTTTTTTTCTTCCGGTCGTGCCAATGGAGATATTCCCTGGTTTTGTTAATTGTAGAGATAAAACACACTGATTAAGCAGCTACAGTGAAGGCTGAAAGAGCATTTGAAACGGGCAGATCAAGAGAACACTAGCCCAGGGAGATAAGCCTGTGAATGAATGTTGTTGGCACAAACAAATCAAGCTTTCCTAGGCTTATGCTTACGATCTCTTAGATCCAATAAAATTGGCAGCTTCCGTGGCTTTGCCTCATTTTATGTCATTATGTATGACATTCAATTATTATGAAGCAATGACAATGAAAATCCAGATGATCAGACAAGTCAAAGAGAGCCCAGATAAAACATGGCTTCTGAAGCATTTCCAGAAAATAATGTTGGTAATCAAAAGCTTACATTGCACTGAAGCCTTAGTACAGAGCAGACTTGATTTATAATAATAATTTTGCATCCTGGCCTTGTGGGGAAAGGGGAGGGGGGGTGGAGTGAGAGAGAGAGAAAGACTGTCTAATGCTGCAGGTGTTGCTGCGTTGTTTTCAATGCACGAACTAGGGATCTTAAATAGCAGCCTTGGATCTTTCATTGCAGATTATTATTTCTTTCCCTTTTTCCCCCCTTTCCTTTCCTTTTTTTAAAGAATCAGCTTGAGTTGTCAGCATCTGAGAAGCCAGCCATCACAGCAAAATAGTAACAAGGGTCAGAAATATTGAAGTCAGATTGTTGATGTCAAAAGTCACACTCGAGTTCAGCTCCCTGTTTATTAATCTGGTTTAAAGACACATTGTGGCTGCGTTCAAAGTGATGTACAACAGAGCAGATTCTCTGAAAGGTATGACTTATAAGTCAGAAATAAATTTAGTCGAACAAAATCATTATCAGGAAACTGTTGGGGCATTTGAATAAAGGCATACTGTCCTACCAAATGGCTTTCCGCAACGCTTGCAAATTGTTTTGCATGGAATCTTGGCAACACATTTCTAACATTTTACTTGCATATATGGAAACATGAACACTACAAACAAATGCTATATATGATACATTTTAATATCCTTTTTGTTATGTTGTATTACCCTGTATTATTTTAGCAAAATAATAATATTTCTTTTTATGTCACATTCTAAGTGAACACACCGAGCTTCAATAAATGCAAATATGGGAGATTTCAATGAACATATAATGACTTACTAAGAGCGATCTAAACTAATGCAAATGCAGGGCACCCTCCTCCCCTCCACCAAGCACTCTGAATGACAAAGCACCAATTTTACACTTAAGAAGGCTGTTTACACACGTGCATCTGGAACTAAATGGCTACTGATAGAACTGAGTTTTTCCTCATAGGTAAGGAAATGTATGTATAGAAAAAGTACATAGCATGAATCGGATTTGTTTTTAAAAGTAACATCATGAATTCTGCTATATTCCAGCCTTCCTATAATTTCAGTTTTGATTTATGCTGTTTATTTGGTAATATGAAATTTGGACCCTGGAGCTATGTTTCATGTGAGTTAAGCAAGTATCTTGCAACTCTGATATAAAACAGAGACTGTGAGCTATAAATTACTGGTTGTCTCCAATCATTACTAGTTTGTTTTATAAAAACAAGGCTGCTTTGCAAAATTTTTGAAGAACACTCTTTCACTCTATTTTGTTTTCCTAATTTTTCTTTCCATTTTCTTTTCTAATCCAGGCCTCAGGACATATGATGTAATAATCTGGTGCTATCTACAGTATAGAAAAGAAATGGGTTGTTTAATGAATTGTTATTATAGCCGTAGTATAAAGAAAACGTGTATGAAGAAAAGGTTTTTCCTCCATTTTTGCTATATTTTAGGTAGACTTAATTTCTTAATGCTGCGAAACCACAATATGAATTCTGTTACTTAATCATGAAAAAGACTGGCTCTGGAGTGACGTACAAAGCTAAACAAATATATTTTAAAAATAAAGGATGGGTTTAGTGCTATTTGGTATAAATAACAGATCTCTGGTTTTAAAATGTAATTTAGTTGAAGGGAACAATCATCTTAACATTCATTAACTAGCAGCAATGCTATACAAATGCAAAATTCAGAAATGTGTTTTATAGCAAATAAGGTTATTGTTTCTATATATTAATTTCCCTACCTTTGGCAGTTAGGAATTTACCACCTTGCTGGACTACAGATCTCTTTACTTCTGTATATTTGCATATTCTAAATGAAGCAAAAACAAACTAATAGAGTCTATTTAAAAAGTAATTGGCTAAATCAAAGGGGAACATCTATCCTCTTATTGTTAACATAAAATATAATGTTTAAGTAACCTCAAAACCTCAAAAGTAAAAATTTTAGCAAAGCTTGCTAAAATATAATTTTTTTTAGATTTTCTTTATCCCGCCTTTATTATTTTTATAAATAACTCAAGGCGGCAAACATCCCTTATATGCCTTCCTCCTCTTATTTTCCCCACAACAACAACCTTGCAAGGTGAGTTGGGCTGAGAGAAAGTGACTGGCCCAAAGTCACAGTAAAAATATACTTTGGGACCAGTTTTATGAGCCAATTTTATGACTTTTTAATAAATCATATTCTAACAATTCCAGAGGGGAAATGAAACTTAAACACCATTGATTTATTTTATTTAAAAAATATTTCCTAAAATGTTTTAAAAACGTATAATGGACTAATATTAGAACATCCATACTATTTTTTAAGAAAAATACAAAGGAAAAGAAAAAAAAAGCCAGGACTATATAATGTTTTTCTAAAGCAACTCATCACCTTTCAGAATAGCTTTACTCCAACTTTACACCCTTCCTCAGTGTAAGAGAATGACTCTCATGGGAGCGTGCTTTTTGCCTCCCAGGCAGAACTTCATAGCCCACAATTAAGCTATATATTTGAGGGCCCAAACCCTTCATTGTTTTACTTGCTGTATAATTATCTGTTATGATGAACTGTGATTCTAAGGACTATTGTCTTTAAGCTTGGATCTGTGTATAGAGCAGTCATCTGGCTGAGATCCAGGAGTGGACCTTCCATTTAGAATATATGCCTGACTGATTTCTCTAGTCCCTTCCTGGCTGGGTGAAGCACAGACCGTTTCTGCATGATTTCTTGGGTTGATGAGAAGCAATTATGCCTTAAATGAAGTCATTCATGTCTGCCATTTTGTTTGCATATTTTTCAGCGTTCACCTGTTATTAAACCTGTCTTTAAACTGTAAACTAGTTTTAAGTAGACTTTCATGTCTAACACAGTTCTTGTAATCAGAGAAAAACAACATCGGTAATAATGTTTTCTTCACAAGTCACTCAAACAAGAATCTAATAAAATGATAACAAACCCTTCTTCAAACACACACACACAGACACACACACAGACACACACCAGATATACACAAATAACATTTAAGAATGTTAGGGTGTTTTTGCCTCCTTTTAATTAAGGAAACATTGTTATTTCAATAATTGTGTTCATGTTTTCTTGAGGAGAAGCACAGTATATTTACTCCCAAATAAATACACATAGCTGTATAAGTTTACAATGTAAGTGAAGAGATCAAGATACATAAACAGACTGCTTTGTATTCATTAAAACATTGCCTATTAAAAAAAAAAGGATTGTCTTAATATGCTTTTTTCCCCATTAAAAAAGAATATCCTTCTTTCAGTTATTGAAAAATAATGAACTTTCTTAGGAAATATTTTTAGCACCCTTATTTTCAAGCCCTATACATGCTTTCCCAGAGGGACATCAAAATGAACTCAGGGAATGAAAGTCCCAAGCAAGTGTGCATAGGACAGGAGTATGAAATTAACAAACCATGTGGATCCATAAAATATATTTGATGATAATCAACTATGCCACTTATTGTCTGCTATGTTGCTTAAGGAGAAAGACAACATTTTAATTCATGTAATTTCTCTCCAAAATTTCTCAAGAGTGGAATAAAATTCCTTTGCTTTATTTCCCTCCTCAGGTTAATGAATGACTGGAGGGGGGCACAGGGGGAGTGAGATCACAAGGCCATTGTATATAATGCGGAGTAGTGATGCTTTAAACAATGACTTCAGGTACAGGGTATGAAATGACTGGGTCTTAATTATCTTTGTGATGTCCAGATCAACATGAAAGAAGCATGTTTAAATAAAAAGCAATTGCTACATTATACAGCTCAGTCCATTAAAATGCAGACAATAATATATTTTAGTTTTAAAAATAATCATGAAGAGGTCTAATGAACTTGTAATATATCTACAAATAGAAGAAATTATTTCGGGGTAGTAGTGAGTTGGACTCAAGTGGCCTCTATTATTATTACCATCATCATCATCAGAAGGATCTTGCCCCCCCCCCCAAAAAAAGGGGAGGGGAACAAGCAACAACCCTTGCCAGATCATTCAACAGCTCTAAATTACTAGACCGGTTCTGTCCACCGCTGTGCTTTAAACTATTTGCTAAATTCATTATTGTTTGGATTACTACAAATGATTTTCAGATTTTTGTTCTCATGGCACTGGAAATTTCCCCTGTCATTTACTTCTTTGCCATTTGCGTGCAAATTCTGCCTGGACTGGGATCCCTGCCATTCCATTTTCTTCACAGTGAAGGGTTTTTCTTTGCTCCTGGTGGGGCAAAGTCATGACCCAGAAAAAAATTGATTCATGAATTCTCAGGGTGCAGCTACAGAAGAGAGGAAATATGCCTTGGCTGAGCTCCTACTAGTGACAATTTAAAACCTGTAATTAGTTTGGATGCAAGCTGTAAAAGGAATCAGAATTTAAAGTGCATTAATTCAAACTGATATATTAACTTTAACAACATAGATGCCTTATTATAGAGAATCATTATTACAGTCTGTTTGGCTAACTGCTGGAAATAAGGTTTTATTAACTTATAGGGGAGAAAAATTATTAGCAAATGCTGGTAAGTGTGAGAAGTGTTTTAGGCATGCGACATGTTTCCAAAAGAAA